>NW_027419421.1:0-4010 GCF_009905375.1 Apium graveolens
AATAAGCATGGTAAGACCCTCATTTTTACAGTTCTTTCAATCGGACTTTTAGAAACTTCAAAGCCTAACTTTGTGTTCTTGATTTCTTTGGAAAGATCAAGCTTATAGGAGGCTCCCTAAGGCTTCCTAGCAACTTAACACCTCCCAAGGAAGGTATAAACTTCAAACCCTAGCCTTTAATTTATTATTAGTAAGTTTAATGGTTGGTTTTGTGAAATGAGAAGCATAGATTGTGATTATTAGTAGTTTGGTTTGATTTGGAAGTGTTTGGTAATTGAAGCTTGATTATAGTTCATAGGTCTTGATTGTGGTTGTTTGAGTTGAAAAACTTGGAGTTTATGGACTGATGTGGTATGGTTTATGTGAAGTTTTGTTGTATTGATGGTTATGAGTTGGTTGGTGATTGATTTGGAGTTGTACAAATTTGGTAATCGCGTAAACATAGTCGTCGTAATGCCCGATTTACCTTAGACTGCTTTTGTTCTTAACATCAGGACCAGTGAATTCACTGTTAGTTTTTGACCATTACCATGATTAGATAGTTCATGTTACAAGCTTCGTTTTGATATGTGATTCGCTTGAATCCGATGTACGGTTTAGGAGAAACGGCCGTTTTAAGTAACGGCGTTTCGCGAAGGACCATTACCCCTCGTCTTACTTTGAAACCTTGGTTAAGGCCCCTAAAAGACTAATTGGATTACAAAACAATTATTTAATGTGGATTAGGAAGTTGGTAAAGTACTCGTGAAAGAATCGCCTTAAAATTCGTAATGGTTAATTTATTAAAAATGGTGGAGCCGAGGGTACTCGAGCGACTTAAGTGAATCGTTAAGCGCAGAAGCGAGCGTTAGAGTCTAGTTGGTTAAAGTATAGATTCTTAAGCGACTTTGGTTTAATTCTAACTTATATATGTTTATAGGTTACCAGGCTCGTCCCAGGCCTTTTACCACCCCCAGTCGCTCAGGCAAGTTTTCTACCCGTTATACTGTTGTTGTGATGTAAATATATGTATATGCATTATCTTGTGATAAGTGCATGATTGTTATTAGCAAATCTTGCGATATATTGGAGCATGTGATATGGTATATATGCATGTCTATTTCGTAATCTTGATATCTAACTGTTGATTCAAATACTTATAAGTTGCATAATACCTATGCTAGAGATAAGCAGTAATTGCGTATACCCTTAGTATAGGGGACCCAAAGGCGAACATTTTCTAAAACCGGGAGTCGATGTTCCCAAGTATATTATATATATATATGTATATATAGATATAGTTTTCAAAACTATTAATCGAATAAGGTTTATTCGAAAACTTTATTTTAATTAATGATATTATTTTGAATATTCATTCGAGGACTTATGACTCCGTTTATTTTATTTAATGAATATTAATTTGAATATTCATTCGAGGACTTATGACTCCGCTTATTTTGTTAAATAATATTCTTTATTTTATTAAAGAATAATGTTTCGATAATCAAATTTTTTGATTATTCAAATAAAGATCGTACTTTCGTATATGTATATCTTTGGTTATTTATTATTCATTTCAAGTATGAGTTTTAAAACTTCTACTTCAATTATTTTTATAGAGATTATCCTTTATGGGAATATTATTTAAATAATAATATTCAGATATTTTCTAATATATCGGGACTGATTTATTTCATTAAATCAGCATTACTCCAAACATTCTTAAAAATGTTTTCGAGTCTTCAAAATGATTTTTAAAAGTTAGAGCGGAACCCAAAACTCATTTTTATTTAAGATCTTCCTTTCGAAGGGGATTTAAATACTCGCTCAAAACCTGAGGGATCCGGCTCAGTGGTGTATTTTACATTCACAACGAGGTTGCTATTTTGAGAAAACATCTTGATTACTTGCCCATCGTTCGGGAAGTAAGTTCATCTATTTGAGTCGGCATAAGCAACATGGGCTCAGTGGGCGTCCATGAAAGTGTAAGTGGCTCAGTAGGAGTCCATCAATGCGTAAGTGGCTGAGTGGCAGTCCAGCATAGGTCCTAATGTGGCCAGGGTGATGACCAGTGGGGAATTCGTCCATCTACTAGTAGAAAAGGTTACTTATTGGTATCTTTTCCTGATCAGCAAGATATCAGGTTTATGCCAAGGTTTTCTCCTTTCCAAATTCATTGGATATTGAACTCTGTTTATAATTTTTATAACAGAGGTTTTCGAGGAGTGTATGAAATGTATATATATATAGGTGTATATATATATATCGGGACTTAATGAAGTATCTCGTAACTTCATTTCTTTCAAATGATATTTCAAAGATTGAATCTATTCAAGTCTTATCTTGTAGTCTCATCAGTGTGATGAACTTTTGAAACTGATTATAACTTGAACGGTGGTAGTTCAAGTAGTATTTGGAAAAGATATAAGTATATTGGAGTATCTTGTAACTTCATCTTTTAAACTTATATCTAGTAAATGATTATCTTATGCATGTCAAAGATTTTCAGAAAAACGTTGAGACAAGGTTAGATATATGAGATCACCTTGCAACGATATTTTTATACAATTATAAACTGGAACTCTGTGTATATTATACATGTCAGAGGATTTCAAAGATTGTGAAAAGTATATGTATATACTGAATATTTTGGACTTGGTCGCGTTAAGATAACAAACTTGGTTCATTTCTTTTTGACCAAGACTTTCATGAGTACTATGAAGATGCTCATATATTGTTAATTATTATACATATTATTTCGGTGGGCTTGTTGCTCACCCTTGCTTTCTTCTTTCATCACACAACAACAGATAGACAAGATGAACAGGATCAAGCTCCCAATTCGTGAGCGGTTAGGAAACGTTCCGCAGTTTCCTGTAGGCGTTGATGCCGTTGTAGCTGAGGTAGGAGCTACCAGTAGGCTTGGCTTTCAACTTTTGTTGTGCCAGACTTATGTATATTTATGAATTGTAATAATGGCAAAGAATATGTAAATATTCACAAACCTTTTTATGGTGAAATGGTTTATAAATGTGGAATAAAATGACTTGTGTTATTTTTGGTATTCATCTCTGAGACTATAACTTGTGGTGTGTGTGTATATTTGGGGTCACAATACGCATTAGTTGGTTGACTGTTAAGATTAAGTATTGATAAGTGAAATGGAACTCGTGACAACCTGAATCCCCGACCCGGATTTGGGGGTGTTACAGAAATGGTATCAGAGCTAAGCGTTATAAACCTCAGAGATGGTATGACGTTAAAATAATAAGTTCACTAAGATAATAAGAACTTTTGCCAAGTTCATAGTCGGACTACCTAACGTAGTATTGACAGTTAGAACCCTTATGGGAACCCTTATAAATATCGTGATGGAAGCGTAGTTCGTTATCGTATATGGTAGCGGGACTCCGAACCCTGAGGTTGAGGAGCAACAACGCGATGATGTTTTATTACTTATTGGAGATCAGATTATGGATCCGATAGAGCGTCCTAACGCGGGACCGGATGATGTTCATATTGAGGATGTAGCGGTTGAGGATGTTGTCCTAGAAGGGATTGTTGCTGAGAAGAATCCGTGGAGGATCCTGACAAGAAAAATAAAGGACCACTGAGGAATTGATGAATATGGTTAGGGCGACTACCAGAGGTAGGATTGGCCGATTACTACCGGAGGTTCGTTCAAGTTCGTAAAGATAGTAACCCCTTTAACGCGGCTTACTCGTATGACTGAGAAGTTTGAATGGACAGAGAAATGCGAGAAAAGCTTTTAAGAACTAAAGCAAAGGTTGGTGGCGGCCCCTATGTTGGCGTTGCCGGATGAAAAAGGAGATTTTGTGAATTATAGTGACGCTTCGCTAAGGAATTAGGGTGCTTCTTATAGCACAACAAGGTAATCGCGTACGCGTCAAGACAATTAAGGAAATATAAAATTCGATCCCCACCCATGAGCTTGGGCTCATGGCAATAGTTTTGCCCTAAAGATTTGAGGCACTACTTGTATGGAGAGAAGTGCGAGATTTACATAAGCC
>NW_027419422.1:0-42980 GCF_009905375.1 Apium graveolens
AATAATAACTCAATTAATGAAACAAAAAAGAAGCGAATTTTTGAACAGAATCCAATATTTATTGAAAGGAAGTTAAAAACAAATGATAAAAATGTTGTATGATGAAGAGAGGATGAAGATAGAGATGAAGATGGGTAGAAGGGTGAAGAAGGAGGTGTGATGATTAGGGTTAAAGGAAGATGGGGGGCCGACTCTCATCGAGAGAGAGGGAGAACTGATTGACCAATTTTTTAATACTCTTTTTGACATATAATTCTAAACACTCTTTAGCCTTTCCGGGTTTTTGCATCTTCAAATTCCTTAATTAATAGAAAGAACTTAGGTGTGTGTAATGTACATAATTATAAAAATAAAAATAACATACAACAAACTTCTTGGTAACTTCTTCAGCCCATTTCGAATTTTGTGCAAGAATGGCAATACACGTGTATGCCCAACTGCCCATTTTGAACGAATAGTCGCATTCAATATCTTCACTGTTGTATCATTGTGTATACTATAAAATTAATTTTAATGTAGTCAGTCATAAACACAAAAGCTTCATAATCTATGAGCTAATCTTATTCATATTTTTCACATACATTTTGAAGTTGAATGAGATTTATACGATAAACATATATAAATAATTACTGTCCCACTTGGAATTTGATGCGGCATGGTGTTCTTGGTTTCTTTTCCCTAAACTTGTGATCGGAATGTGATCTAGGTCATTTCCATGCCCGAGTCTCTATATTGGTCTTACAAGTGTTTTTGGTAATCTTACGGGTGTTCTGATTGCGTGGAGAAGGTAGACTAGGTGTTCGTAAAATAGCACAAGTTCTTCGACTAAGTCCACGACCACGTCCCATGTCTCTGATTAGCATTTTCCCTGCATACTACAAAGTAATTAGAAAATATTTCCAAGTAATTAGATATCATTCATGCAAGATACTAAATATAACAAAAAAAACATAATTTCCAAGTCAGATAAATCATCAAAATAATGGAAAACTAATAAAACAAGATCAAAAGCATTGATAAAATTCTACATACTCTCATTTCATATCATACGATTAAACTTAGAAATCTTAATTAGTATTCGTAAATACAACTCATAGAGAACTAACAACATTAAACCCATATCAAATAAAGACGCAAATAAACCCCCCTCTAGCTCTTACGCAAACATAGGTATACATAATCGAAACTTGATGTACATGACACAAAATAACAATACAACTTACTAATTGTATAATTTACATATTTTATTCATATTAAATCATAAAAAATGAACAATAACAACTAATGAAGCTCAAAAAACTCAAGCGTTTGAAGAACATATAACATTGAGATTTAACTCTTACCAAGTTCATAAAAAATTTATAAAATATAGATGAAAAACACATTCGGTTATTAATTTACTATAGAGAGCCACGTTTATTCTCTCCTTCTCCATCATACTTATACATATATACGTATAAACATGAATACACCCTACACATAAAAAAAATCATATGAACAACACAATTGAAACAAATTAAGACAGCCACATTCATTCTCTCTATATATCACACTCATACCTATAAATATATATATATATATAAATAAAAATGCATATATATGTATAAAGAGGAACAAAAGATATACATATAAGAACACAGAAAATAAATTAAATAAGTTAGCAAATATAGGTAATTAGGATAACGCATTAATGTTATATATAGTCTATATGTGGTCTTATCTCTTTCAAATTAGTTGTTGATTAAATGTAATCCAACTAATAAATTTACAGTTTTAGGACTATATTTTTTCAAATCTAACCTAAATAATTTTTCTAATTTATTTACCCAAAAGTAAATGATTATTTAAAGAATACTTATAGTAATTATTGAACTTTTGTAAAATGGTTTAGAGTTTCATGCAATAAGGGAAAATATAATAGGTTCGTATTAGTTTTCATTCTAGGAAAATAACGACATCATATTTACTATATACACCCTTTTATCATCTATGCAACTCATGACAGATACTTAATTATTTAATAATGAATAGGAAAGTAGTGTGTTGTTTCAATTAAATGGCGGGTCATTATTGTACTTCTAAGCATTGCATATTTATTTATACGCATTTGTATACTTATTTCTTATTTAAATTATTAACATATTTAAATTTTGTATAAATTAGTTGTACTTTCTATATATTTACATGTTTACTTAGATGTACTTATATACTTATTTCCTATTTTATTAACCTACTTTAATATTACACATTAATAAAATATTAATCAGATATTCATATTTATGATTAAACGAACACAAAACTAGTATATTCTCATTATTGGTTTTCTTGAGCTTTCTAGGACTTACTTAAAGTTTCTCATGTTAGCTTTAATGTTGATATATCATAGAAATCCTTTAGAAAATTACTCCATTCACCACTTGATTAATAAAAAAGAGAGTCTTTTAACTGTTAGTGGATTTCCCTTCAAAGTCTTAGTTATTAAGGTAAGATAACATGTATGGTTCTATGTATCCAGATTCCATAATCTTTCAAAAATCTTGAGATTCTTACAATACCGAAATCGATTTTCTTGTTTGTCTCCATGCCGACGCACATTAGCAACTTAAATTTTTTATTAGCTCTAATCTCATTAATAATAATGGCTCTCGTTCATAAAAATTATCTGATCATGTAAATGTATTTGTTACATTGACACACACTAGAAAGACCCTACCTTTGTTTGAATACTCAATTGATTACAATTATTTCCCGTCATACCAGAAAATTTTGATCGCAACATATTTTTGTGAAAGTCATCTCTAAATCACAAAATCTATAATACCACTTTCTAAGAATTTAAATGTATAATAAATTATTGGAGATTACGCGAAAGAGTTTTTTTTTAAGTAATTCCATACAACTTACTCACACAAAACATATACATAAAACTTCCAACTGCAATGAAATAATTTGATCATTTTCTATGAATACAAAACTTAGAAGATTGTCATATTTATGCGGCTAGGTCTACATGGAATTTACAAGAATATTCGCACCTAAGTTAATATGTAATTGAATAAGTACATGATTTAATCACATATAGAAATGCAAAATTATGAACTCGAAGACTATTCTATTTTCATAAAAATACAAATTAAAGTGTATCTTAGCTTGTTTTAAAACAACATACATTTATAATCTTCATATGTACTACCTTTAGTTAGCAAGGAGAGATTCTTTAAAAAAATTGGATGAAATTTTCCGCATTGAATTTTTTGGCTCTCCTAAATTCAATTGATTTTGGTCAAATTTATTATTTGGAAATGGCATGAAATTTCCTATAACTTTTAAAACTTTTGGGGCAAAAGTTGGTGGAAATTCCCCTATTTTGAAATTTATATTTCTACACAAATCCGTTTATGTATCTAATTTGGCCACATTCAATTGTATTTAGTATATTCAGAATTTTTAATAATTTATTTAAACTATTTAAATGTTAGTGAATATTTTAAAAATATGTATACACACAATAATAACATTCATCCCAACTACAAGTTTATATGGTATAAAAATATATGTGATGAAAGAACTTTTATTTAAATTTTATGATACTTCCGTGAAATTTAAATATATATTTATAAAAAAAGTTTAAAAAATTATGAAAGACATTCACTATATTTTTTGACAAAATATTAGTGAGCTAATAATTAACTTGTTTTTGAATCTCTACATTAGAGTAGGTAGTATGATTACATGGGGTTATAAATTTAAATTTTAGGGTATCGATTAGGATTTTAGTTTTTAATTTATATCTCATTTATTTTGAGTAATCTATTACGGATGTGATTATTCGAATTATTTTACAAATTCGAATTTAGGGGTTGAGATTCTTACCATAGAGTGTTCCTACTATTTAGAATAATATTAGACCATCCAACCACATGGATGTTAAAATGGTTACAAGAAAATGTTATATACAAATTTTAACAATTTTTACTCATTAGACCTCGATTATTTTAACAAATAAGGTATCATTAACTTAACTAAATATCTCACCACACAATCTTTTTCGTGGAATTTATGCTCAAATTGACCAACTTCATGATTTTAATTTTTTTATTAAAATAACAAGTTGTTAATATAATTTATATATTTTTAATATTATAATATTTGTAAGAAAAAGTTAATTAATTACAATTTTAATTTTCTAGAAATTATAAGAAAGTATAAGAAAATATTAATCGACACTCCTAAATTCGAACGGTTACAGTTGAATTTAGTGCCACTTCGTAGTCCCCTTGCATTAGATCTAACACACAAAATTTAACCCCTAAAACACTCATCCAATGGTTGAATTTATATTTAATAAAACCAAATTATAAGTAAAAAAACAACACTCATCCAATGGTTGAATTTACATTTAATAAAACCAAATTATAAGTAAAAAAACAAAAAAATGATAAAATAAAATTTTTAACCCGAAGCCCTCCTTTCACTCACGTAACCCACCCCTTCTCTTTTTCTCTCTCCCCCTCTATTTCTATTTGTGTCCCTCCCACCATCTTACTCTCCTCCTGAAGGTAATAATTCGGTAGAGAGCTAGGTAGATAATTTTTCAAAAATTTCCATTTTCTTGATTTTAATTCGAATTAGACTTTTTACTTTAGGTTGTTTTTCATGTGTTTTGAAGTTACGAATCGATAGATCATTGAACATGAGCGTGTAGATAATTTTTTCATGATTTATGATTGACTGTGTTGCTCCATTTACATGCTTGGTATGTGGTGGGGAAATTGTTTATATTAAGGTTTTTTTAGTTTGGTGAATTTTTTGTTAATGTTGTTTTTTTCTTTACAGACGTTCAATTGATTTTGGCCGGAATCGGTTAAATGCTAGTTATTTGTAAGTTTGGATATGAATATGAGATTGTTGGGTCAATTTTGAGTGTATTAAATTGAAAAATTGAACTGAAAACTGAGCTTTTTTGGAGAAATTAAAGCTGCTGGAATATGACTGGACCTGGGTAAACTCACCGGAATCTGGAAATTTTCCAATTTCCAGCGAGAGATTTGTCTCTTAAAACTGGTGTTTGTTAATTCAACCGAAGGTGGTGGAATTTAGATTCGCATCTTTGACCATATACGGTCAATTTAATTTTAGGCAGACATTTTAAATTTATTCAAAATATTTAATAGTTTGGGCGGGATTTTCAATTTTTTGGTGAAAAGTCAAATTCGACTACCTTGGTCAAATTTGGCCAGTTGAATTTAAGCGGTTTTTTTTAAATGGTCAAAATTAGCTGGTCCAATTTACTTTAAAATGACTGACTTACTAAATATTCCTCCCGTATCATGACCGATCCAGAAACTAAAAGATACGACCGTGTCCTGACATATTTAGGTAAATGCGAGGACTTTTGGCCGGTCGTATTTACCTGTTTTTCTTATAGTGATAGCTCATCTAAATATGAGGGGTTTGTTAAAATGACGTAATATATAATTGATCTACATGTTAAATGACTTAATCAAGGGAAAGATGGGATCTAATAAATTCGACATCATAAACTTTGAAATTCTTGAAGAATTGCCCTCACCGATTTTCCAATTTTCAAATAGTTCTTGGCTAAATGATATTATACTTCATTTTGATGTCTCTCAACTTTGTTTCTTTCATTTTGTACTTAGTGGTGCAACAAACCATATGGTTTCTCTAACCCTCTCAGTTATCTACCTCTCTTTCACCTTTTTCAGTTGATGGAAGTGCTTTGGGCGTGGATCCTATCACGTTTTGCCTTTCCAATTAAAATTCAAATAAATTCTCTTGTGTAATAAAGAAATATTTAATCTCATTACATCCTTTATTTCACAAATTCCATATATTGGCATATTAGTTGTTGTATGTTCTTGCAATGACTTGGTTTGCCAAATGTTCATGGTTGTGGTGGTTAATATGTTAAGAGACACCAACACCAAAGGTAAGTCTCATCTGGAGAAAATTAAGGGTTGAGGTATTGTTTCGACCACTTCAAATTGTTTTCATCTTATATCCTTTTCATTTATGAAGGAATCATATGTGCAAAGTTTATATGTTTTTTTAATATTTTTTGTTTTAATAAAATTATTGTTGCTTGATTGTCAGGTTTATTAATTATATCATTCACCAGGATTTAATTAAACATGGGTTTTTAAAATATTTTTTATTTTTGTTAAAGTATTGTTCCTTGATTAGGTTATAACTGTTCCAGTCATACCTGGTAACGCTTTAAGAGGACATAAGAGAAACTGCAATAGATTAGTTATTCATTCTCCTAATTTTTGTAACTTAAATTTTAGGGAATGAATGTACTAGTACAACGGATTAAGCATCATCTCTCCCAAGAATTTGAAGAAGGAAGACTGTGCATCTTCACCAGTGTAACAGATTTTTTCTTATGTACACACATTTGCAACATGATGCTCTATGATATGATACATTATTTCTCTACTTGTTTGGGGTCAACTTCAACTTTATACTCACATCCGTGTGCCTCCAGACTCAACTGCAGTTCAGAAGTACACGGTTTAAGTTCCAACTGTATCATTACTGCAAATGTTTGCTTTCCAGCATGGGTGATGGACCCTGGACCTGCTGTGCATTATGGGTGTAAATTATTAATATTATCAAAACAATTCCATTAGTGTTGCAACTATTCTGAATTTTCAGATGTTGCCAGTAGCCGTGAACCATTTGACCTCTGTGAACAACATTATGGAAATTCCTTTAACCTCCAAGGCCTATTTAACCAGCAGCATAATTCAGAGCACAAGCTCCTGATTAGCATATCCAGACGACTGGGGCACATGGCTCCATGGGCCCACATGATGAATTGAAGAGGAGAAGTTCCAAAGGTTCATCAGATGTGAATTCAGGAGCAGTTCTCTAGGCTCATCAGATGAGTAATCCAAAAGCATGAGAATCTCTTAGGTTATTAGATTTTTAACCAAAAATGAGAACTTTATAAGGTACATTACAAAAGGACAAGTGCAAGAGGATAATTGGAATTTAAATCGAAAAGGGAGAAGGTCTAGCTGTCTGTCTCTCACATGATAACTACAAAGAGAGAAGTTTTGCAATGAATAGACACAAAGAACAGAAGCAAAACCTGTAACTAAATATCAAACATGTATAAGTATCCCAGACAAGAAAAGAAAAAAGCTAGATGAGATTAGATGAGATTGTCAAGAAGTGTATCTTTACCGCATATGACAAAAGAAGCAAGGTCTATCGACTCTATAAACCACTAAAAAAATTTAATCTTTTTACGTGGTTGTATGCATGATGAAGTAGACTTTCGGTGATGGAGCTTAAAAGAAAGAATTGTAGCAGGTCTATTGTGTAATGATTGATGATGATGAAGATAACTCTTTGTGTAATGATTGATGATGATGATGAAGATAAATCAACAAAGATAATAGTGGAAATGATGATCCAATCCTCAGCAAAAGTTCTTAACAAATTCCTATATGTTGACACAATTGACATCACAACGTAGAAGCAATAGTGTAGGTGGGCACCAAAAATATACGGAGTCTCCATGACATCTATAATGCAATAAGTCAGCTCGTACAAACAACCTTTATATGGTTATTCCTTTGTTTTGTTTAATGATCTACTAAAATTTTAGTAGTGCTTGAGTCACTTTCAGAAGATAAAGAATTCTCCCTAATTTAGGAATCTAAAAAAGTAGATGAATAATATGTTCTTACCTGTGTGCCTGAACTTGTTGCTGATCTTCTTCTTGTTGGGACCCAGGTCGGTCTTGGCTTTGTGACTGTCCTTGCAGAATGAATGTTGGGTATTGGCCTTGGTGTTGCCCTTGATATTGTTCTTGCTGTAGGCGAAACAATAGAGTAAAACTACTCAAATTTCAGAAACTAAACATGTTAACATGTTGATGCTTTAAAATAATTAAAATACTAATTTTTAAAAGAAAAACAAAAAATCAAAGAAATTATAATATATTCTAAATGCATTTCTCAATGTAAAATTAATTCTGCTGATCCCCAAGACCTTAAATCTTGAAACACTACAAAGTGTCAAATTTTATTTACAATTACAAAATTGAAAGCCTTAATATCATAAAATGAATCCATATATAGTTTAAGTTGGTCACATAGACATATTTTAAATATATATTTCATACAACACCCATAAAAATATAATTAATTTCCTACAAAGAGAATAATCACATGAGAGTTAAAAGAATTATCTCAAGTTTATCATTACCTAAGCTTAGAGTTTATAAGGGATAACACAAGATTGTGGGGGTACTTGTACAAATAATACACATATTTGTGTAGAAAAATTTTAGTGGGGTTATTAAGACATACATCTAACATAATAGAGCTAACATATGTGAATTTAAACTTCTACGGATGTTTTTAAGAAGTACGAGTGCTAGAATTGAAATGGACGTTCTACATTCTTCTTACCATCTTCATTTTTAAAAAATAAATGCCAAAATAGTAATATTATAATTTGAATAAATATTTCATAATATATAGATTTTTAAAAGTAAGTCATATGTTTGGGAGAATATTATATTGGATTTTGAAATGATGCAAGTATAATCAAAATTATTTAATTTTCTATGCGAATAGAAGATGGACAATCATAGATAAAAAACAATAATTAATGTATTATACCTACAAAAACCATCTCATAATCTTCTATATTATGTGGCTTCTCAAACAAACATTTTAAAAATATTTTGAGTTTAAAGCTAGTATGATTAGGCTCATAAATATATTCTATTGAATATTGTATAATTTTTAAAAATAAAATACAATATAAAATATTATGGTTATAATAGTTTGATATTTTGAGTACAAGCATGTAGGTAAAACATGATAATTATTGTTAATCATTTAAATTATATAGTTATTTAAATGCTATAGGGAGAAACCATCTATACTATACTATTATAATTGATTGGTTTGGTCGGTGCTTAACACATTCCTAAAATATTTGCTACCACCTTCCAAAAAAAATTAAACACATATAATTTATTAAAATATTTAATTTATGTATCCAACATAACTACAAACTCTATCATTTGTACTACTTATATCTATATTATACTACTTAAACTCTAACTTCTTTACAAACTCTACTATACTACTTACATAAAAAAATAATTATATCATTAATTTCATATTTACAATAAATATTTTATAATTTATTTTCTTTTTATGAAAATAAGTAATTTACAAAAGTATGACAAGAAATATTAAAATTACCGGGCACCGCACGGGTTATAGGATAATTTATCGTACAAAATATATTATTAATTAATAACATATTGTTCAATTTCAATTAATTTAATAAATTATTTAATAATCTATTATTCTATTTTATATATTTTTTAAGTGTTTTACTTTTAATAAAAAAAGGTTAATAAGAATTTGGGCGATTAATAGAGTTTGTAGTTAAATTTGATATATAAATTAATTATTTTAATAAATTATATGTGTCTATATTATTTTGAAAAGTGCTAACAAAATTTTAGAATAGTGTTAACCAAGATCAAATCAATCAATTATACCATATTTTCCTTGAAAAATGTCAAAATTAATCCGGACAACGCACAGATTATTAAATAATTTATTTATTTTTTATAAAAATAAGATTATACTAATAATAGGAAAAAAATATTAAAATTAATCCGTGCATCGCACGGGTTACACGCTTGTATAACATTAAAGAAGAATTCAATTATCAAATTATTAGTAACTTTATTTTCTGTGAGATACGAAATAAGGTCATATATATGTTTACTATAATATTTTTGTCCGAATTAGAAAAAAAGGATTGAAATTTAAGTATCTAATTATAATCATACATAAAAAAATAAGCGTGCTCGTTTAAATAATTATCTTTAGTTTGGTTTCGTTTGAGGGATGCCATCAGTGTCGAGGAACAGTAATAAAATAAATATTAACTTTCTTTACTAATATTAACTTGCACTTGAATAATTAAAGAAAAAACCTTTTGCTTTAATTTTGTTGATTTGTAACAAAGGGACGTTAAGTTTTTTTAGCTATGCGTGTAGGCTTTATGACCGTAAGTCCACTGGTACAATTAGACGCAATTAAAACATAAATAAGACTGAACCTTTTGAACCAGGCACATCAAATAACAAAGTTTAGAAACAGTTATATATTAATACTATTTACACATGAAGATGAAAAGGAAAGCCGATCAAATTGCTCAAGAAGTATGATCAAAGAAAAAAAAATCGAAGGAAGGAATTGAAAGATGGAGAAGGGATCACACCAAAAAGAAACAAAAAAAATAATGAATCGATGAGTTAATTTCTAGAGTTCATATACGCATTTTGAATTCAAGGCCTTTTCAATTTATGGGTATTATGATTAATTGATTTCAATTGTTTAGGTATAATGTAAGACTTTATTGTTAAGGTGCTTTTGTACATGTGTTGATATACTCATACCTATCATCTCACCTATCATATCACTTCTTAATCCCATAATCTTACTCAGCCTCTTTAATACTTAGTTATATATATATAATGTATATGTATAACATTCCCCCGTTTATCGATCCCCATCAATGTATATTGTTACTCGAATTATGACAAATTAGCAAGCCATCTGGTTGTTTTTAACATGTCATAGAGCCATATCAGCACTCGGTTAGTCCATTTAAATATGTTGACAGTGATCATGTAAATGCAAGTTAGTCGACTGCAAACTTTTTGAGTTCAATTACCCAACTACAAAGAAGTGAGTTCAATTATGTTTTAGCCTATTAACCAGAAATAAAGTAGTTTAGATTAAATGTGGGAGTATATAATATATATAGATAAATAGATCGGGTTTTTAATAAATATGTTTGTATTGGATTTTAATAAGCTCACTTCACGAATGTTGTTAGCCCAAAATACCGACCAATGATTTTTCTTGAATGCGACTTTAATATAGTACTAACTAACAACTTATGTGATGCACGAGTTTATATTATTGTGATATAAATAATGCAATGATTCTAATATGATTTTAGTGCGAATAATAATATTATTTTAATTGGATATTAATATATCTAAATTGGATAAAAATATATACTATATAAAGCACTAAAAAAATATTATATTTCCATATTAGAATTTAAGCTATCACTTTGAATTGGATTTTTAAAAAAATATGTTTTATTAGATTTTAGTAACCCATTTTTTATCAAAATCCATTGATTCTGAGTAGTTAATCCCATTGTAATGACCAACGATTTATCTTAAGTTCGGCTTTATAGTAGTATAGAATATCGAACAACGCATGCGATGCACTGAGCTTATTTTAATATTATAGTTGTAATGTTCTGATCTAATATGAATATATTGTGCATAATAATAATTGAAAATTAATAAATCTAAATTGGATATAGATATATATTATTTAAAGAATTATCAAATTATTATGATGACAGATTTTAAACTTATAATATATCACTTTGTATTAGTTTTAAGATGATTGTTTGTAATAGATCTTAATAAGCTATCATGTTTTATACCATGTAAGCTCATCTTTGTATAGATTTTAATAAGCTCATTTTTCTGTCGAGGCCATAATTCTCATGAACGATTTATCTTGAGTTTGGTTTTAATATAGTAGTATAGATAACATGTGCGATGCACATACTTATTTTAATATGGATGTTATAATATATATGACTTTATTATGATTTTATTGTGCATAAAAATAATATTTTAGTTCGATAATAATAATCCTAATTTGGATATAGATATAACCTATCTAAGGATTAACGAATTATTATGATTTCGGATTGTAAATTTATACGCTGTCACTTTGTATTGGTTTTACAGGATTGTTTGCATTAGGTGTAAGCCCATCATACCCAAGTCTGTTGATACCAAGTAAGCTCATGTTTGTAGTAGAATTTAGTAAGCACGTTTTACTAAGTCCGTTGGCCCCAAGTTTTCCCGTTGAGCATATAATACCGACCTACGATTTATGTTTAATTCGTTTTAAAATATTAGTATGAAAATAACAACATGAAGTTATCTTTAACGACATATGCTCCTTGCCTAGAAAACTTGTTCTCTCAATTAAAAATAGAAGACATTATCCATCCATATGAAGAGACACATGAATTGCTAGTGGATGGTACCATGGAGATTAAAAATGTTGAGGTATGATCTTTGTAACAGCTGCATAGAATTTTATACATAACCTCTGTCCATGTATCATGGTTCGATACTTTGAGGAGTAAAGATAAAAGAAACCAAGTACCTTTTTAAGTCCCTGCTAATTCACTTTTCCATATTATGTCCTTGTCGGAAATGTTTTTTGTTACACTTAAAATTCTTTATAAATTCCTTAATGTGTTATCTACATTTTTCTGAAATGTACTTGTATATGTAAACAAGAATGCTTGAACTATCTAACACATCGTGGCCCTGGCTATCAGCCAAAAGTAATTAGGAGTCTATAAGGAGGCTTATGTAATCCTCAAAAAAGTAATTAGGTAATGGAAATGATTTTTCTTCGTGAATTGTGAATTGTGTATGTGATTATATGTATGCAGTAAAACACATGACACAACAAAAGGAACCAAAGTAAAAAAAATATATTGGTACATGTTTCACGCGAATATTTTAATAGATTAATTAGTCACTAATTAATATATTGAAATAGGCATAAAAAACCTACTATTCCATTTATTTCTCTGACACTAATTTTTTTCGTTCATGTACTAGCCATTTGTGACGTGATCAGTTTTCAGTGATCTGCTCAATCCTCTAACTTTAGATCTAGCATGTCATTAAGCTACAAGTGCTTATACTTTGTCCTTTGTCTAATGTTTTCTGCTCTTCACTTCCAGATATTTCATCTGATATGTACATTAGTGAAATTGTTGATGCTGCAAAGTCGTTCAGGTATATCTTGAAAATTTTCATCAGAGCTGGTCTGGTACATTGAGGTCTCACCAGAATTACCATGTGATCATACAGTTTTAAAGAATCACATGAAGTCTCATCTGAGCATTCTTTATAATGTTTATTGGAATTATCTGATTAATTATCAGTATAAGCTATATATGACCTGCTTATTATCTTTAGCTATATATAAGCTAAAGATCTTGCAAAGCTTGACTTGTTTTTAGTTTGTAGATAAGACATGAACGATAGAATCAACAATTTTCACTGATGCAAAGCATTATGCAATGATGTTGGTCTAGAGCGTATATAAGTTCCAATGAAATGATGTTGCTCATTTTGGTTAAAAATTTCTCAATGAGAAATATGATTAAGGTTGATTTACAATAGAGCCGACAATTTCGTACAATTGACACGATAATTTTGTATTTGTGTTCACCTTTTTGGTATACGAACACGAAAATACACCCTTAAATTCAGTGTAGGTTTTGGGTTTACTTTTGGGTACATGACATGAAACGAAAATACACGAAGGGTTAAATAATTAAATAAATATTTCAAAATTTTATAAATACATATTGGGTATAGAAGTTTTAATAAAACAAAATAGAAAATAGTTTCAAATTTGAGTTCAACAAAATTTGACTACACTTGACTCATTATAACTTTAATCACTTGAGACTCAACTAGTAAAACTTTAATCGAAAAGTTTGGTAATTAAATATTTTTATTTATATATATTTTATGGAAAGTTACATGAACCACAACACAAAAAGTACACGAAGATTTCATAGTGGCTCATGGTTGGCAGAGGTGATGCTTTCATAAAAGTACATCAAAGCTGGCCATTACATGGTTCTCCACTGAAGCTAGTATCCCTCAAGAAATCTAGTCCACATTCGAAGGAAATTAAGTTCCTTATTTATTGCATTCACAACATTCATATAAGTTCCTTATTTATTGCATTCACAACATTCATATTTATAAATGTATGAATCTATATAAATATTAGTAATTTTTGTGTTAAGTAGTGAAATGATGTCAAAATGGTAGAAATGTATGAATGTATGTTCTCTATATGTTGTCGGAAACACAAAATTAGCCTTGGGAATTGCAATATCCTAATTTTACGAAGGCAGGTATCCTTTGTTAAAAGTAATCTAATTTCTAATTCTTATAAATTATCTGGTAGAGTATAGAAGATTCTAGTCAGAAGTAATGCAAGCACAGATTCAAGTAATCAGTATAAGCAATGAAAAGTTTCCTGATCTTATTCATGAACCATATTAATGATGTAAACTAATAGTCTTCTTAAGTCTTGCTATATAAACTTATTAAAGTGAACAAGTGATAATATATAAATTAAAGCATTCTGCCTTCTTTGTCAATACTGATTCCAACAAATTTGGTATTAGAGCCAAAACATTAATCCAGACCCCAAAATAATTAAAATTCATAAACCCTTCATTATATACAATGACAGCTTCTAATGAAGCATTATTCAACTATGCACAAAACAATATTCCAATTTTCAATGATGAAAGCTATGATTTCTGGAGCATCCAGATGAAAACATTGTTCAACAAGGAGTTAGCAAAGCAATCTTTCCCCGTATTATGGGAGCAAAAACATCAAAAGAAGCATGGGATCTTTTGCGAAATCAGTTTTCAAGGTTATGAAGCAGTAATTTCAGTAAAGCTGCAATCACTATGGAGATAATTTGACAATCTGCAGATGAAAGAAGGTGAAAGTACTCTGGAATTCTTTTTAAGGTGTCAACAATCATTAATCAGATTCGAAGTTATGGAGATACCTTGGATGATAAAAAAAGTTGTCCATAAAATTGTAAGAAGCCTGCCAGCAAAATTTGAGCATGTGGTTGCAGCAATTGAAATTTCTAAGGACTTTTCTAAATTAACGGTGGATGAACTCATGCGTGCTCTTGAATCTAACGAGGAAAGAATTTGTAGATTCTCAAATCAGCCCCTGGAATAAGCTTTTCAAGCAAAAATCAATATAAGAAACAAAAATGATGTTGCACATGAGGAGAACGAGACACGAAGAAACTACAACAGGAACCAAAATTTTAGAAAAGGTAATCAAATTTTCGAGGAAGAGGAGGAAGAAGAAATTTTAATGAAAGAAGCAACTTCAACAATTCCAAATATATCATTTGCTAGCGATCAAATCATGAGTCGAAAATTGCAAATTCCGATGCAAAAGGTGCAAAGTTTCTAACCATTCTCAGAGAGACTGCTGGTTCCAAAACAGAACTCAAGGAAATGCAAATTTTTCAGAGGAGATTAAAGAGCCACAAGTGACATTTTCATATATGAATGACCAGCCAGTACATCAAAAGGAGTGGTATATTGATAGCGCTTGTAGCAATCACATGACGGGCAAAAAGGAGCTTTTTTCAGAACTTGATAAAAGATATAAATCTAAAGTAAAGATCGGAGATGGGAAAATGTTGAAAATTGAAGGCAAAGGGATCATTACCTTTTATTCTAAAGAAGGTAAGTCTTTAAACATTACTGATGTTCATTATGATCCTGAATTAACTCAAAATCTATTGAGTATTGGACAATTGATGCAAAGAGGTTTTTCCATAAATTCTGATGAAGATCATTGTGTTACTTTTGATTAGAAAAAGAAATTCACAGTGGCAAGAGTTAGAATTATTCCAAACAAAACTTTTCATTTAATAATGCCATTGGAAGGTGACGTTGCTTTAAAAGTTGTGAAGAACGATGATTCTTTTTCATGGCATCTAAGGTACGGGCATCTTAACTTTAAGGACTGAAGTTATTAAAAGAGAAAAATATGGTCATAGGTCTGCCTTCCATCTCAAAAACAGTGAAGTTTGTGAAGGTTGTATATATGGGAAAATGCACAGATTGCCTTTTCCCAAAACTGCTTGGAGAGCAAGGGCTCCGGTCGAACTAGTTCATTCAGATATATGCGAATCAAGGACTCCTTCCATCAATGGCACCAAATACTTTCTCCTATTCGTGGATGACTACAGAAGAATGATGTGGGTATATTTCTTGAAGCAAATATATGAGGCATTTAACTCTTTTATCCAGTTCAAGGTGCTGGTCGAAAATCCAAGTAAATTTAAAATAAAAACTCTCAAAACTGATCGCGGTGGAGAGTGTATATCTCAAACTTTTCTTAGTTATTGTAAAGAAAAAGGCATAAGGAGGCAGCTAACGGTAAGATATAGTCCTCAGTAAAATGGCGTCACAGAATGGAAGAATCGAACAATTGTGGAAATGGCCAGAAGCATGTTTAAAGAAAAAGGATTGTCAAATATTTTCTGGGCAGAAGCTGTTAATACAGCTATCTACCTTCTGAATATCTCTCCAATAAAGGCAGTGTTTAATAAATCACCTTACGAAGCTTGGCGTAGGCAGAAACCAGAAGTACATCAACTCAAAGTATTTGGATGCATTGCATATTCTCATATTCCTGCACAACATAGAGAGAAATTTGATGAGAAAGGTGAGAAGCTGCTTTTTCTTGGCTACAGTGAAGAATAAAAGGCTATCGTCTTTTTAGTCCTGCCACCAAGAAATTTGTGATCTCCAAAGATGTAATTTTTGATGAAAAGAAACAATGGAACTTTCAAAATAATACATCTCAATCATCACTTCAGAATGTGCAACAATTTCTCCAGAAACTTTGGAAGATGTTGTCATACCAGAAGAAGGATCAAGATTCACAATTGAAGATACTACATATACAGAAGTACTCAGACATCGTTCAATTCAAGATATTTACAATTCTTATAATGTGGCATTCTTTACATGTGAACCAAAAAATTTAAGGATGCTGCAAAAGAAGGAACATCGAGAAAAGCAATAGATGATGAGATTACAACAATAGAGAAGAATCATACATGGAGACTTGTTGATCCTCCATAAAATAAAGATGTCAGAGGACTGAAGTGGGTCTATAAGACAAAATATAATAAAGATGGAACAGTCCAAAAGCACAAAGCAAGATTAGTAGCTAAGGAGTACTTCTCAGCAACGGAAATCGATTTTACAGAAACTTTTGCTCTAGTAGTACGCATGGAGACAATAAGATATGTACTTGCTAAGAGAGACAGTAAAAAAGAGAGACAAGGGCAGAAGATTAGAGGGGGATAAATTGTAGAAAATACATAGACTAGAGCAAGTCTTCTAGTAGAACACAAAAATACACTACTTCTTACATTGTAATTCACCTACGTGATTTTGATATAGTGGATCTCTTTTAGGTTGGGCTACAAATCCTACCCGCGGTTTTTATCCTTTACAGGATTTTCCGCATTACCAAATCCTGGTGTTTTTACTTGCTATTTTCATTACGGTTATAATCCTAGTTCTTTCATTAAAAACTTATAAATATATTCTTAGCATTAACACACATAAATTTGGTAAAAACAATTGGCCCCGTCTGTGGAAAATTGCTAAGAATTTCTACACACCTACATCATGTCCACCAGTGAACGACCACGAAACTCGAAAAACACAGAAGGCAACGCTTCCAACAACGAGGAGATGGCTGCAACGTTGAAAAAGCTACAGTCAGAGATGGACAAATGCAGTCAGATTTTGATGGAAAGAGCCACACACCAAACTGGCTAGTGGAAAGGTACTTAGCTGGTTTCGATGTCAACTAAGGTTTCTACTAAACAACATGTGTAAGAATTAGGTACAAAGGTAAATAATCGTGAGAGTAAATTAGAAGCGCAGTGTAACAAGAATGCAGAACATGACTTGGATGATGGAAAAACCGGAAGAAGCGAACTTCAAAAAAAAAACTAATCCACAACTATGTTCAAATGTAATAAAAAATATGTAGTCAATAATAATACTTGTAATTAAAACAAAAAGAGAAACAATAGGTCATAAGTAAATGCTTTTAATAAAAAAGGGCCAAAAAGAATATAAATGAATTTTATAATCTTTTGAGCATATTTTGTGATTATAATTAATAGGTAATTAAGGTTGGGCCATGGAAAAATCATTTTAGAGGAGAACTTAGAAATCATATAATCATTAATTAGAATATAACTTATGATGTTATAATTTTATATTAAATTTTCTTCTATATCATTGAGAAATGATGTCCAAAATGTCTATATCTCACTTGTGTACTTTCTAAATACCTGTTTGTATTAATGTCACCAATATTAACTTACGACCAAATATGTCAGATTGGATGAGTCTGAGTCGGAAATGACTTTTCTATCTATGATAATGGTCGTTACCGATCAAAAGGTCGTAAATAATTTTTCATTTTCTTGAGTATTGGCCCCACCCATTTACATGGCAGCTACCTGGATGTTTAATAACGTTTGATAACCGACCAAGTTTTTGGTTACTTTTAAATCTATAATTCACCTTTGCTTGGTCCCAGTTTTTCCTACTTGGCATGTATGTGCCACATGTCACGCTTGACTACGATGTCACGATGGTCGGTTTTAACTTTGTTTTGTTGGTCTTGTTCATGTTTATACACAAACAAAGAAATATTTTCATCAATTATATCCCATCACAATGTAACCAACCAACTTCACAAGAAATATGTTGAAGATGGTCATAAATAGTCTATTTTGATCATTTTTATTACACCATTTTATTTTTGAAAAAACTAATATATTATTTGAAATTATATAATATAATATATTTTGCACTAAGCTATTTTTTATAAATTACATAATGTGGTTGAAAAAAATTGTTGTATTTAGTACCAATTCTTTACTCCTATAAATTGTTTAACTTAAGTATTTAGAAATACATATTCCATAAAAAATAAGTAAATTAGTTTTAAAAGTTCAAATTTTGAATGATTCATGTAGAACTTTTAAATATTACTCTCTCGGTTTACAAATGGTTTGGTATTAAAAATAGTGTAATTTTTAAGAAAAAAAGTAAGAAAAGTGAGTAAAGTGATGGTACTCCTCAATATTATATATATATATAGGGGCTACTCCAATAGCAACCTCCTTATGATGAAAACTAAAAACTAAAATAATTTTTTTTAAATCATGTCAAAACATAGCACATATAGTATGCAAATTGATCGTTACGAGATGGAAAAAATATAGTGAAGTCGGATTTCAAAATAAGTTCACCGATTAACGGGAAAAATCAAATCAAAAACAGAGGGGAAAAGCCGGAATTATGTGTACGAGGAGAAAAGCTGGAATTATTTACGAAGGAGCATATTAATCCTGTGTACTACATTAGGGGCCCTTAGATTAGATTGATCTAAGGGCTGAGATTAGTTTCTAGTTTTTATTTTAATTTTAGTTTCTATTTGATTATTTGTCTGTATATATATATATATATAACTAGTGTAGTGGAAAAGATAGTGGATATAAGGGAGTAGTTAATTTCTATATAATAAAATTTTACAATTTTGAGTAACTTTGAAACTGTATAGAATTGAGACGGAGAGAGTGGGAAATATGCACTGATTACAAAATTCAAAAATTTATCATTTGTAATTGTGTTTTTGGATAACTAAATAAAATAATAAATTTAATAAATATTTTATTTTGATATTTATCATACAACTATAAAAAAACAAACAAAAAAGTTATTTCTTTATTTTTAAACCTTACAAAGAATATGAACAAAAAAAAATAATAGACAAATAGAAAAATTACTTGATTGAAGAATATTAGGTAAAGAAATTTCTAAGAAATTTCGTAGAAAATTCTAATGTTTTATATACCAGGGCCTATATAAATTAAGGGTGTTGCACATACTCCATAATCCCTAATTCCTTGACGGCCGCCCCAATGTTACCATATTCCACAACTTCAAAATTGAGTATATGACCAACCAATTGAGCTGCAAAGATGGTGAGGAGAGCGCATCTGGGGAAGACATCAGGGTCTTTGTGCTAAAGGTACAACTAATTTCTAATAAATAAGATTTTGATTTAACTTTTTATTATAGGTTGCCACTTTTAATCCTTAAATTTTTTCATATGTGTAGCTTTATCACGGATTGTTCATTATACATCAAAGATCTAGGTAGGTATACATACTAATTCTCTTTTTGATTCTTTTATATTGACTTTTATTTATTTTTATTAAAATAGTGTAATGTTTTGCACAGGGGGTGATAGGAAAGGTCACTCTATCTGATTATTCCATGTCCTCAGATTTCTTGCATTGGTGGCCTTAGCAGTTGCGACTAAAGGGAGTTCTGCATAATCTTGCCCCAAAACTAGAAAAAGTCCCCCACTGTAGCAAAACTCGTATTAGGTCATCTGATTCGAATGAGGGTGTCATCTGATTATCCAAGGAGGTCAGTAGTCATCCTCTTTGTCACTGTCCTTGTTGTACTAATTTTTTTAATTATCTATTATCTTTTAAATTCAAGCAATGTAATCGTAGTAACCGGTTTCCAAATAATAGATAAATTAGTATCATGTTAATTATTATTAATCAAATATTGTTAAATTTGTGAGGATCTATATGCAGATATCTTAAATTGATAATATTAGTTATCTCTTGTATACATTACTCAAAACAACAACAAAGAAGAGTTTATTTCATTCACTTTTATATAAATTAGATAGCCATAACATCTTTTTATTGATTATTAACTATAAATTAAATTCTGAAAATTGAAATAAGTAACAATTACTTTACCTAGACAAAAGTTTTAAGTAATATCTATCCAACATTCCTATCAAGCAAAGTCTATATAATATGTAATATATCAAATGTATAATAATTTCAAACTAATTTTACTTTACTTATAAGTATTGTTTTGTATGTCGTTTAAAAGCCTAGCACGTGTGGAGATAAATTTAAAATAAATTTAGTTGGCCAACAATTATCCAAAACAAAAATAAACTCCAACGAACCCAAAATTTAATCTATAAAATAAATTGCTAATCCACAATTAAATTCAAATGTAAACAAAAACAATATGTAATCACAAAGAAATGCTTTTAATGAAAAGAAAGGAGAAAAAATGATAAGTAGTGCACCAATCACATCTAATTATGTAAAAAAAGATTATAAAAATAAAATTATTATCATTATATAGGGATAAAAAAATATAAATGAATTTGAGAATCTCTTTATCACATTTTCAATTATAATATAATAGGTAATTAAGGTTGTAGGCCATGTGAAAATCCTTTCACAGGAGAGTATAAAAATCATCTATGTCATTGTGAAATACTGATGAAAATGCCTATGTCTATAGCATTCTTGGAAAACTCTACTTTTTCTTGATTGACCAATTTTTTATTTATTTTTTTTGCCAAATTTATAACAAATTTCATTATAACATGAAAAAACTCAATCGCTACAAAACCCCTAATTGATCATGCAACCAGGACTGAAAATAATAGACGAACTAAATAATTAGCCTGTTTGTTTCCGGATTGCTTAACTAACTGAATAAAAATATTCTGAAAATTAAAAATGAAGATAATGGTTTCTCGAGCGATCCCGCCTGCATCTCCACCGAAAACAGTAGTTTCACAATTAACCCTCACATTAATTCCATGGATAGTACAATGTTCAGAGGACTCAATTGCCAAAACTGAGAGTGGCCTTCGTGTTATGAACAAAAATATTTTGTGAGAGGTGAGCACATGCGATTTTCACTACCGTATCAAAAGCACCCCAACTATCTACCTGCCGGACACCAGCTATAAACTACCGAAAGTGTTTGTGATGTCAAGATATCCAGATCTCCCAATATACCATGAAATCCATTTTCAACACATCGCATAACGCGAGATACATCGTACAAAGTGAGACAATCAGACACATAAATAATAACTCAATTAAACGAAACAAAAAAGAACCGAATTTTTGAACAAAATCCGATATTATTGAAAGAAAGTTAAAAATAAATGATAAAAATTTTGTATGGATGAAGAGAGAGGATGGAGATAGAGATGAAGATGGGTAGAAAGGGTGAAGAAGGAGGTGGTGATGATTAGGGTTAAAGAAAGACGGGGCGGCCGACTCTCATCGAGAGAGAGGGAGAATTGATTGACCAATTTTTAATACTCTTTTTGACATATAATTCAAAACACTCTTTAGCCTTTTCAGGTTTTTGCATCTTCAAATGCCTTAATTAATAAAAACGAACTTAGGTGTGTGTAATGTACATAATTATAAAAATAAAAATAACATACAACAAACTTCTTGGTAACTTCTACAGCCCATTTCGAATTTTTGTGCAAGAATGGCAATATACGTGTATGCCCCAACTGCCCATTTTGAACGAATAGTCGCATTCAATATCTTTACTGTTGTATCATTGTGTATACTATAAAATTAATTTTAATGTAGTCAGTCGTAAACACAAAAGCTTCATAATTTATGAGCTAATCTTATTCATATTTTTCACATACATTTGAAGTTGAATGAGATTTATACAATAAACATATATAAATAATTACTGTCCCACTTGGAATTTGATGCGGCATGGTGTTCGTGGTTTCTTTTCCCTAACTTGTGATCAGAATTTGATCTAGGTCATTTTCAATGCCCGGGTCTTTATATTGGTCTTACAAGTGTTTTTGGTAATCTTACGAGTGTTCTGATTACGTGGAGAAGGTAGACCAGGTATTCGTAAAATCACACAAGTTCTTCCACTAAGTCCACGACCACGTCCCATGTCTTTGATTAGCATTTTTCCTTGCATATTACAAAGTAATTAGAAAATATTTCCAAGTAATTAGATATCATTCATACAAGATACTAAATATAACAAATAAAAAGACATAATTTCCAAGTCAGATAAATCGTCAAAATAATGGAAAATTAATAAAACAAGATCAAAAGCTTTGATAAAATCTACATGCTCTCATTTCATATCATACGATTAAACTTAGAAATCTTAATAAGACAACTCATAGCGAACTAACACATTAAACCCATATCAAATAAAGAAGCAAATAACTCCCCCCTCTCTAGCTCTTACGCAAACATAGGTATACATAATCGAAACTTGATGTACATGACACAAAATAACAATACAACTTACTAATTGTATAATTTACATATTTTATTCATATTAATCATTTTTCTACTCATTATTTCAAAATGAAAGCATTTGTGATCACAAAAGATAACATAGAAAATGAACAATAACAACTAATGAAGCTCAAAAAACTCAAACCTTTGAAGAACATATAACTGTGAGATTTAACTCTTACTAAGTTCATCAAAAATTTAAAAAATATAGATGAAGAAACACATTCGGTTATAGTTTTACTATAAGAGCCACATTTATTCTCTCCTTCTCCATCATACTTATACATATATTTGTATAACATGAATACACCATACACATAAAAACAATCATATGAACAACACAATTGAAAACAAATTAACAAATATTTAATGTTAAACATGTTGATTTAAGACAGCCACATTCATTCTCTCTATATATCACACTCATACCTATAAAATATATATATATATATAAATGCATATATATGTTACAGAGGAACAAAAGATATACATATAAGAACACAAAAAATAAATGAAATAAGTTAGCAATATAGGTAATTAGGATAACGCACTAATGTTTATATAGTCTATTATGTGGTCTTATCTCTTTCAAATTAGTTGTTGATTAAATGTAATCCAACTAATAAATTTACAGTTTTAAGACTATATTTTTTCAAATCTAACCTAATAATTTTTCTAATTTATTTACCCAAAAGTGAATGATTATTAAAGAATACTATATAGTAATTATTGAATTTTTGTAAAAATGGTTTAGAGTTTCATGTAATAAGGGAAAATATAATGGGTTCATATTAGTTTTCATTCTAGGAAAATAACGACATCATATTTACTATATACACCCTTTTATCATGTATGCAACTCATGACAGATACTTAATTATTTAATAATGAATAGGAAAGTAGTGTGTTGGTTCAATTAAATGGCGGGTCGTATTTCTAAGCATTGCATGTTTATTTATAGCATTTGTATAATTATTTTTTATTTAATTATTAACATATTTAAATTTTGTATAATTTAGTTGTACTTTCTATATATTTACATGTTTACTTAGACGTACTTATATACTTATTTCCTATTTTACTAACCTTACTTTAATATTACACATTAATAGAATATTAATGGGATATACATATTTATAATTAAACGACTACAAAAACTAGTATATTCTCATTATTGGTTTTCTTGAGCTTTCTAGGACTTACTTAGAGTTCTCATGTTAGCTTAATGTTGATATATCATAGACAATCCTTAGAAAATTACTCCATTCCCACTTGATTAACAAAAAGAGAGTCTCTTAACTGTTAGTGGATTTCCCTTCAAAGTATTAGTTATTATGGTAAGATAACATGTATGGTTCTTGGTATTCCATATTCCACAATCTTTAAAAATCTTGAGATTCTTACAATACCGAAATCGATTTTCTTGTGTGTCTCCATGCCGACGCACATTAACAACTTAAATTTTTTATTAGCTCTAATCTCATTAATAACAATGGCTCTCGTGCATAAAAAATCTATATGATCATGTAAATGTATTTGTTACATATGTAAACAAGAATGCTTGAACTATCTAACACATGGTGGCCCTGGCTATCACCAAAAGTAATTAGGAGTCTATAAGGCTTATGTAATCCTCAAAAAGTAATTAGGTATGGAAAGGATTTTTCTTAGTGAATCAGTGAATTGTAAATTGTGTATGTGATTATATGTATGCAGTAAACACACATGACACAACAAAAGGAACCAAAGAAAAAAAATATATTGTACATGTTTCACGCGAATAGTTTAATAGATTAATTAGTCACTAATTACTATATTGAAACAGGCATAAAAAACCTACTGTTCCATTTATTTCTCTGACACTAATTTTTTCGTTCATGTACTAGCCATTTGTGACGTGATCAGTTTTCAGTGATATGCTCAATCCTCTAACTTTAGATCAAGCATGTCATTAAGCTACAAGTGCTTATACTTTGTCCTTTGTCTAATGTTTTCTGCTCTTCATTTCCAGATATTTCCATACGATGTGTACATTAGTAAAATTGTTGATGCTGCAAAGTCGTCAGGTATATCTTGCAAATTTCATCAGAGCTGGTCTGTACATTAATGATAACAATCAGATATGCATTAACATTCATTATAGGTTAGAAATTTAACATGTGATCATACAGTTTAAAGAATCACATGAAGTCTCATCTAAGCATTTTTATAATGTTTATTGGAATTATCTGATTAATTATCTGTATAAGCTATATATGCCCTGCTTATTATGAACTTCTTCAGTTACTTCATACTTTTGAGGTAACCATTGGCCAGGAGTGCCATGAAACTATCAAGGCAAATTTATTAATAATCAATAAGCAGTTACGCAGTAAGATCTTAGATAAGGTTTCCTCTTAAATCTTAATAGTGCAACTTTATGGGAAGTAAATATTTTTTTTCCAGGACTATATGCTCACCTCTGCCTTTGCTAGAGACGAGGTCTCCGGTGGAGCATACTAAGGCGAGTTGTGGTGAAATTGGCAAATAAATCAAGGTCAGAACTTTTCATAATTGAAATCCATATAACACATGCACTCTCGCTTTTCTTGTAAGATGTATCTACTTATTTGTAACTATGAGCTCTCTTAGCAGGCAAAGATTATGTTGCAAATTTATTAACCAATCTAAGTTAGAATAACCTTGTTATAAGCCCTCACTTCTCTAAGCAAAGAGTATTGATCTCAGATCTTTATTTTAAGTAAGTTAGAGAAGTCACCTTTTTGTATACGAACACGAAAATAAACGCTCAAATTCAGTCTAGGTTTTGGGTTTACTTTTGGGTACATGACATGAAACGAAAATACACGAATAGTTAAATAATTAAATAAATATTTCAAAATTTTATAAATACATATTGGGTATAGAAGTTTTAAATAAAACAAAATAAAAAATAGTTTCAAATTTGAGTTCAACAAAATTTGACTACACTTTACTCATTATAACTTAATGACTTGAGACTCAACTAGTAAAACTTTAACCGAAAAGTTTGGTAATTAAATATTTTTATTTATATATATTTTATTGAAAGTTACATGAAACCACAACACAAAAAGTACACGAACACAAGACGACACAAACACGAATCCATGGGTCGTGTTTGGGTTGCAGAATGTGGTGCAACTTAAGTACTTATTACTCCTGTTTTACCGAGTGCTTAAATTTCCTCATATTGTATCCTTTTATACATCATTTGGTTGAAAGTGTCTCTTCTGTTTATAATATGTTGCATAAAAGAACAGCTAGTATTTCAGAGTTTCCAAGATTTAAAAATGGATCTTCTTATAAATAGGCACTCCATTGAGTATATAGAAAGAGATGATTCCATAGTGGCTCATGGTTGGCGGAGTTGATGCTTTTATAAAAGTACATCAAAGCTGGCCATTACATCATTCTCCACTGAAGCTAGTATCCCTCATGAAATCTAGTACACATTCGAAAGAAATTTCTTTGAGCATTCTTTGCAAAGTTGAAGTGAGTTACGTATGGACTATTAAGTTCCTTATTTATTGCATTCACAGCATTCAATTTATAAATGTATGAATCGATATAATATTAGTATTTTTGTGTTAAGTAGTGAAATGATGTCAAAATGTGGTAGAAATGTATGAATGTATGTTCTGTATATGTTGTCGGAACACACAAAATTAGCCTTGGGAATTGCAATATCCTAATTTTACGAAGGTAGGTATCCTTTGTTAAAATTAATCTAATTTATAATTCTTATAAATTATCTGGTAGATTATATAAGATTCTAGTCAGAAGTAATGCAAGCACAGATTCAAGTAATCAGTATAAGCAATGAAAAGTTTCTTGATCTTATTCATGAACCATATTAATGATGTAAACTAGCTAATAGTCTTCTTAAGTCTTGCTATATAAACTTGAGATATATCAGTTGTATTAAAGTGAATAAGTGATAATATATAAATTAAATCATTTTGCCTTCTTTATCAATACTGATTCCAGCAAATTTAGTATCAGAGCCAAAACATTAATCCAGACCCCAAAATAATCAAAATTCATAAACCCTTCATTATATACAATGGCAGCTTCTAATGAAGGATTATTAAACTATACACAAAGCAATATTCCAATTTTCAATGATGAAAGCTATGATTTCTGGAGCATCCAGCTGAAAATATTGTTCATCTCTCATGATTTATGGATTTAGTAGAAGATAACTACGAAGCTGGTGTTACGCAGGAAGAGGATTAGCATCCTGGTTAGTGGCTAGGCATGATGAATTCAAAAAGAAAAAGAAAAAAGATGTAAGAGCTTTGCACTGTATTCAATAAGGAGTTAGCAAAGTAATCTTTCCCCGTATTATGGGAGCAAAAACATCAAAAGAATCATGGGATCTTTTGCGAAATCAGTTTTCAAGGTTACGAAGCACTAATTTCAGTAAAATTCTAAGTATTCTGGAATTCTTCTCTAAGGTGTCAACAATCATTAATCAGATTCGAAGTATTGGAGATACCTTGGATGATAAAAAAAGTTGTCCATAAAATTTTAAGAAGCCTGCCAGCAAAATTTGAGCATGTGGTTGCAGCAATTGAAATTTCTAAGGACTTGTCTAAATTAACGGTGGATGAACTCATGCGTGCTCTTGAAGCTAAACGAGGAAAGAATTCGTAGATTCTCAAATCAGCCCTGGAACAAGCTTTTCAAGCAAAAATCAATATAAGAAACAAAAATGATGCTGCACATCAGGATAACGAGACACGAAGAAACTACAACAGGGAATAAAAAATTATAGAAAAGGTAATCAGAATTTCCGAGGAAAGAGGAGGAAGAAGAAATTTTAATGAAAGAACCAACTTCAACAATTCCAAATGTATCATTTGCTAGCGATCAAATCATGAGTCGAAAAATTGCAAATTCCGATGCAAAAGGTGCAAAGTTTCTAACCATTCTCAGAGAGACTACTGGTTTCCAAAACAGAACTCAAGGAAATGCAAATTTTTCAGAGGAGAGTAAAGAGCCACAAAAGGAGTGGTATATTGATAGCGCTTGTAGCAATCACATGACGGGCAAAAAGGAGCTTTTCTCAAAACTTGATAAAAGATATAAATCTAAAGTAAAGATCGGAGATGGGAAAATGTTGAAAATTGAAGGCAAAGGGATCATTACCTTTTATTCTAAAGAAGGTAAGTCTTCAAACATTACTGATGTTCATTATGTTCCTGAATTAACTCAAAATCTATTGAGTATTGGACAATTGATGCAAAGAGGTTTTTCCATAATTTTTGATGAAGATCATTGTGTTACTTTTCGATAAGAAAAAGAAATTCTCAGTGGCAAGAGTTAGAATTATTCCAAACAAAACTTTTCATTTAATAATGCCACTGGAAGGTGGCGTTGCTTTAAAAAGTTGTGAAGAACGATGATACTTTTTCTTGGCATCTAAGGTATGGGCATCTTAACTTTAATGGACTGAAGTTATTAAAAGAGAAAAATATGGTCATAGGTCTGCCTTCCATCTCAAAAAACTAGTGAAGTTTGTGAAGGTTGTTTATATGGGAAAATGCACGATTGCCTTTTCCCGAAACTGCTTGTAGAGCAAGGGCTCCGATGGAACTAGTTCACTGAGATATATGCGAATCAAGGACTCTATCCATCAATGGCAGCAAATACATTCTCCTATTCGTGGATGGCTACACAAGAATGATGTGGGTATATTTCTTGAAGCAAATATATGAGGCATTTAACTCTGTTATCCAGTTCAAGGTGCTGGTAGAAAATCCAAGTAAATTTAAAATAAAAACTCTCAGAACTGATCGCGGTGGAGAGTATATATCTCAACTTTTCTTAGTTATTGTAAAGAAAAAGGCATAAGGAGGCAGCTAACGATAAGATATAGTCCTCAGTAAAACGGCGTCGACAGAATGGAAGAATCGAACAATTGTGGAAATGGCCAGAAGCATGTTTAAAGAAAAAGGATTGTCAAATATTTTCTGGGCAGATTAATACAGCTATCTACCTTCTGAATATCTCTCCAACAAAGGCAGTGTTTAATAAATCACCTTACGAAGCTTGGCATAGGCAGAAACCAGAAGTACATCAACTCAAAGTATTTGGATGCATCGCCTATTCTCATATTCCTGCACAATATACAGAGAAATTTGATGAGAAAGGTGAGAAACTACTTTTTCTTGGCTATAGTGAAGAATAAAAGGCTATCGTCTTTTTAATCGTGCCACCAAGAAATTTGTGATCTCCAAAGATGTAATTTTTGATGAAAAGAAACAATGGAACTTTCAAAATAATACATCTGAATCATCACTTCAGAATGTGCCAACAATTTCTCTAGAAACTTTGGAAGATGTTGTCACACCAGAAGAAGGATCAAGATTCACAATTGAAGATACCACATATACAGAAGTACTAAGACATCGTTCAATTCAAGATATTTATGATTCTTATAATGTGATATTCTTTACATGTGAAACCAAACAAAATTTAAAGGATGCTGCAAAAGAAGGAACATCGATAAAAGCAATGGATTGATGAGATTACAACAATAGAGAAGAATCATACATGGAGACTTGTTGATCCTCCTGAAAATAAAGATGTCATAGGACTGAAGTGGGTCTATAAGACAAAATATAATAAAGATGGAACAGTCCAAAAGCACAAAGTAAGATTAGTATCTAAGGGGTACTTCTCAGCAACCAGAAATTGATTTTACTGAAACTTTTGCTCCAGTAGTACGCATTGGAGACAATAAGATATGTACTTGCTATTTGTTATATCAAGTATTTCTACGACATGACGACTAGAAGTTGCATGCGACGGGGGTGGACGAATACGTAAGACATGATCATTCAGGTGTCGACATGGACAGCTGCAAGAAGAGAGCCAAAGACGATGTAGAAGGATTCAATAACAAACCTGAAAATAGGAGAAAAGCATCAAAAAAGTGGAGAAGAACGTGGAAGATGGTAAGAGAGATGGGAGGAGAAAAATAGCTAACAAAGGATAGAGGGCAATTCAAATAAAAAGTGAGACAACCGGCAGGAAGATTAGAGGGGGATAAATAGTAGAAAATACATAGACTAGAGCAAGTCTTCTAGTAGAACACAAAAATACACTACTTCTTACATTGTAATTTCAGCTACGTGATTTTGATATAGTGGATCTCTTTTAGGCTGGGCTACAATCCCACCTGCGGTTTTGATCCTTTACGGGATTTTCCGCCTCACCAAATCGTGGTGTTTTTTACTTGCTATTTTCATTACGTTATAATCCTAGTTCTTTCATTAAAAACTTATAAATATATTATTAGCATTAACACACATAAATTTGGTAAAACAATAATTGGCGCTCGTCTGTGGAAAATTGCTAAGGATTTCTACACACCTACATTCATGTCCACCAGCGAACCACCACGAAACCTAGACAAACACAAAGGTAACGCTTCCAACAACGAGGAGATGGCTGCAATGTTGAAAAAGCTACAGTCAGATGGACAAATGCAGTCGATTTTGATGGAAAGAGCCACACACCAAACTGGCTATTGGAAAGGTACTTAGTTGGTTTCGATGTCAACTAAGGTTTCTACTGAACAACATGTGCAAGAATTAAGTACAAAGGTAAATAATCGTGAGAGTGAATTAGAAGCGCAGTTTAACAAGAATGTAGAACATGACTTGGATGATGGAAAAACCGGAAGAAGCGAACTTCAAAAAAAAAACTAATCCACAACTAAGTTCAAATGTAATAAAAACAATAATGTAGTCACTAATAATACTTGTAATTAAAAGAAAAAGAGAAACAATAGGTCATAAATAAATGCTTTTAATAAAAAGGGCCAAAAACAATATAAATGAATTTTATAATCTTTTGAGCATATTTTGTGATTATAATATAATAGGTAATTAAGGTTGGAGGCCATGGAAAAATCATTTTAGAGGAGAACTTAAAATCATATAATCATTAATTAGAATATAACTTATGATGTTATTAATTTTGTAATAAGTTTTCTTCTATATCATTGAGAAACCATGTCCAAAATGTCTATATCTCACTTGTGTACTTCTAAATACCTGTTTGTATTAATTTCATCTATATAACTTACGACCCATATGTCAGATTGGATGAGTCTGATTCGGAAAGTGACTTTTCTATCTATGATAATGGTCATAACCGATCAAAAAGGTAATAAATAACTTTTCATTTTCTTGAGTATTGGCCCCCACCCATTTACATGGTAGCAACGTGAATGTTTAATAAAGTTTGATAACCGATCAAGTTTTTGGTTACTTTTAAATCTACAATTCACCTTTGCTTCGTCCCAGTTTTTCCTACTTGACATCTATGTGCCACATGTCACGCTTGACTAGGATGTCACGGTGGTCCGTGTCAACTTTGGTTTGTTGGTCTTGTTCATGTTTATACAAACAAACAAATATTTTCATCAATTATATCCGATCACATGTAACCGACCAACTTCATAAGAAATATTGTTGAAAATAGTCATGAATAGTCTATTTTGATCATTTTTGTATTACACCATTTTATTTTTTGGAAAAACATTAATATATTATTTGAAATTATATAATATATATATTTGCACTAAGATATTTTTTTATAAATTACATAATGTGGTTGAAAAAAATTGTTGTATTTAGTACCAATTCTTTACTCCTATGGAGAAAAATACAGTGAAGTCGGATTTCAAGTGAAGTCGGATTTCAAAAAAAGTTTATCGATTAACGGGAAAAAATAAATAAAAAATGGAGGGGAAAAACTGGAATAATGTGTAGCACGGAGCATATAATATGGTGTGTACTACATCTAGGGGGCCCTTGGATTAGATTGATCTAAGGGCTGAGATGAGTTCTCTAATTTTTATTTTAATTTTAGTTTCTATTTGATTATTTGTATATATATATATATAACTAGTGAGTAGTTAATTTCTATATAATAAATTTTACAATTTTGAGTCACTTTGAAAATGGTATAGAACTGAGACAGAGAGAGTGGGAAATATGCACCCATTACAAAATTTAAAAATTTATCATTTGTAATTGTGTTTTTGGATTATTAAATAAAATAATAAATTTAATAAAGTTATTTCTTTGTTTTTAAACCTTACAAAGAATATGAACTAAAAAAATAATAGAGAAATAGAAAAATTACTTGATTGAAGAATATTACGTAAAGAAATTTCTAAGAAATTTCCTACAAATTTTCTAATGTTTTATATATCACCCTATATAAACTAAGGGTGTTGCACATACTCCATAATCCCTAATTCCTTGACGGCCGCCCCAATCTTACCATATTCCAGAAACTTCAAAATTTAGTATATGACCAAACCAATTGAGCTGCAAAGATGGTGAGGAGAGCGGATCAGGGGAAGAACATCAGGGGTCTTTGTGCTAAAGGTACAACTAATTTCTAATAAATAAGATTTTGATTTGCTTTGTATTATAGGTTGGCACTTTTAATCCTTAAATTTTTTCATATGTGTAGCTTATAAGGGATTGTTCATTATACATCAAAGATCTGGGGAGGTATACATACTAATTCTCTTTTTGATTCTTTTATATTGATTTTTATTTATTTTTATTAAAATAGTGTAATGTTTTGCACAGGAGGTGATAGGAAAGGTCACCCTATCACAGTTGCGGCTAAAGGGAGTTCTGCATAATCTTGCCCCAAAACCGAAAAAGTGCTGCAGCCATCACAGTTGACCCCAGTGTAGCAGCACAATACATCCGTCTGTTTTGACCCTTCTTCCCATAAACCATGTCTCGTATTAGGTCATCTGATTCGAATGAGGGTGTCATCTGATTGTCCAAGGAGGTCGTAGTCATCTTCTTTGTCACTGTCCTTGTTGTACTAATTTTTTTATTATCTATTATCTTTTAAATTCAAACAATGTAATCGTTGTAACCCGTTTGGAAATAATAGATAAATTAGTATCATGTTAATTATTATTAATCAAATATTGTTAAATTTGTGAGGATCTATATGCGGATATCTTAAATTGATAATATTAGTTATCTCTTGTATACATTACTCAAAACTACAACAAATTATTTCATTTACTTTTATATAAATTATATAGCCATAACATCTTTTTATTGATTATTACTATAAATTAAATTTTTAAAATTGAAATAAGTAACAATTACTTTATATAGACAAAAGTTTTAAATAATATCTATCCAACATTCCTATCAAGCAAAGTCTATATAATTTTTACTAATTTTACTTTACTTATAAGTATTGTTTTGTATGTGTTTAAAAGCCTAGCACCTGTGGAGATAAATTAAAAATAAATTTAGTTGGCCAACAATCATCCAAAACAAAAATAAACTCCAAGAACCCAAAGTTTAATATATAAAATAAATTGCTAATCCACAATTAAAATCAAATGTAAACAAAAACAATATGTAATCACAAAGAAATGCTTTTAATGAAAAGAAAATGAGAAAAAAAAATGATAAGTAGTGCACTAATCACATCTAATTATGTAAAAAAAGATTAGAAAAATAAAATTATTAATATTATATAGGGATAAAAAAATATAAATGAATTTGAGAATCTCTTGATCACATTTTCAATTATAAAATAATAGGTAATTAAGGTTGTAGGCCACGCGAAAATCCTTTCACACGAGAGTATAAAAATCATATAATCATTAATTACCTTATAATTCTTCTATGTCATTGTGAAATAATGATGAAAATGCCTATGTCTATAGCATTCTCGGCAAACTCTACACTTTCTTCGAACCACCCCTTTCTTGATTGACCAATTTATTTATTTAGTTTTTTTTTCAAATTTATAGCAGATTTCATTAATAACATGAAAAAAATTCAATCGGTACAAACCCCCAATTCATCATGCAACCAGGTTGAAAAACAAATAGACGAACTAAATAATTAGCCTCTTTATTTCCGGATTGGTTAACTGACTGAATACAAATATTCTGAAAATTAAAAATAAAGATAATAGTTTCTCGAGCGATCCAGTCTGCATCTCCACCGAAAATAGTAGTTTCACAATTGCCCTCACATTAATTCCATGGATAGTACAATGTTCAGAGGACTCAATTGCAAAAACTGAGAGGGCCCTCGTGTTATGAACAAAAATATTTTGTGAGAGGTGAGCACATGCACTTTTCACTACTGTATCAAAAGCACCCCACCTATCTACCTGCCGGACACCATCTATAAATAATAACTCAATTAAACGAAACGAAAAAGAAGCAAATTTTTGAACAGAATCCAACATTTATTGAAAGAAAGTTAAAAACAAATGATAAAAATGTTGTATGGATGAAGAGAGAGGATGAAGATCGAGATGAAGATGGGTAGAAAGGGGTGAAGAAGGAGGTGTGATGATTAGGGTTAAAGGAAGATGGGGCGGCCGACTCTCATCGAGAGAGAGGGAGAATTGATTGACCAATTTTTTAATACTCTTTTTGACATATAATTCTAAACACTCTTTAGCCTTTTCGGGTTTTTGCATCTTCAAATGCCTTAATTAATAAAAAGAACTTAGGTGGTGTGTAATGTACATAATTATAAAAATAAAAATAACATACAACAAACTTCTTGGTAACTTCTTCAGCCCATTTCGAATTTTGTGCAAGAATGGCAATACACGTGTATGCCCAACTGCCCATTTTGAACGAATAGTCGCATTCAATATCTTCACTGTTGTATCATTTTGTATACTATAAAATTAATTTTAATGTAGTCTGTCATAAACACAAAAGCTTCATAATCTATGAGCTAATCGTATTCATATTTTTCACATACATTTTGAAGTTGAATGAGATTTATACGATAACATATATAAATAATTACTGTCCCACTTGGAATTTGATGCGGTATGGTGTTTTTGGTTTCTTTTCCCTAAACTTGCGATCGGAATGTGATCTAGGTCATTTTTCATGCCCGGGTCTCTATATTGGGCTTACAAGTGTTTTTGGTAATCTTAACGGGTGTTCTGATTGCGTGGAGCAGGTAGATTAGGTGTTCGTAAATAGCACAAGTTCTTCGACTAAGTCCACGACCATGTCCCATGTCTCTGATTAGCATTTTCCCTGGATACTACAAAGTAATTAGAAAATATTTCCAAGTAGTTAGATATTCATGCAAAGATACTAAATATAACAAAAAAACATAATTACCAAGTCAGATAAATCGTCAAAATAATGAAAAACTAATAAAACAAGATCAAAAGCATTGATAAAATTCTACATACTCTCATTTCATATGATTAAACATAGAAATCTTAATTAGTATTCGTAAATACAACTCATAGAGAACTAACAACATTAAACCCATATCAAATAAAGACGCAAATAAACCCCCCCTCTAGCTCTTACGCAAACATAGGTATACATAATCGAAACTTGATGTACATGACACAAAATAATAATACAACTTACTAATTGTATAATTTACATATTTATTGATATTAAATTAATTTTCTACATCATTATTTCAAAATGAAAGCATTTGTCATCAACAAAAGACAACATAGAAAAAGAACAATAACAACTATTGAAGCTCAAAAAACTCAAGCGTTTGAAGAACATATAACAGTGAGATTTAACTCTTACCAAGTTCATAAAAAATTTATAAAATATAGATGAAAAACATATTCGGTTATTAGTTTACTATAGAGAGCCACGTTTATTCTCTCCTTCTCCATCATAGTTATACATATATATGTATAAACATGAATACACCGTACACATAAAAAAAATCATATGAACAACACAATTGAAACAAATTAAGACAGCCACATTCATTCTCTCTATATATCACACTCATACCTATAAATATATATATATATATATATATATAATGTATATATATGTATAAAGAGGAACAAAAGATATACATATAAAGAACACACAAAATAAATTAAATAAGTTAGCAAATATAGGTAATTAGGATAACGCATTAATGTTAATATAGTCTATATGTGGTCTTATCTCTTTCAAATTAGTTGTTGATTAAATGTAATCCAACTAATAAATTTACAGTTTTAGGACTATATTTTTTCAAATCTAACCTAAATAATTTTTCTAAATTTATTTACCCAAAGTAAATGATTATTTAAAGAATACTTATATAGTAATTATTGAACTTTTGTAAAATGGTTTAGAGTTTCATGCAATAAGGGAAAATATAATGGGTTCGTATTAGTTTTCATTCTAGGAAAATAACGACATCATATTTACTATATACACCCTTTTTATCATCTATGCAACTCATGACCGATAATTAATTATTAATAATGAATAGGAAAGTAGTGTGTTGGTTCAATTAAATGGCGGGTCATTGTTGTACTTCTAAGCATTGCATGTTTATTTATACGCATTTGTATACTTATTTCTTATTTAATTATTAACATATTTAAATTTTGTATAAATTAGTTGTACTTTCTATATATTTACATGTTTACTTAGATGTACTTATATACTTATTTCCTATTTTACTAACCTACTTTAATATTACACATTAATAAAATATTAATCAGATATTCATATTTATGATTAAACGAACACAAAACTAGTATATTCTCATTATTGGTTTTCTTGAGCTTTCTAGGACTACTTACAGTTCTCATGTTAGCTTTAATGTTGATATATCTAGAAATCCTTTAGAAAATTACTCCATTCACCACTTGATTAATAAAAAAGAGAGTCTTCCTTAACTGTTAGTGGATTTTCCTTCGGAGTCTTAGTTATTACGTATGATAACATGTATGGTTCTTTGTATCCAATTACATCATCTTTCAAAAATCTTGAGATTCTTACAATACCGAAATCGATTTTCTTGTTTGTCTCCATGCCGACGCACATTAGCAACTTAAATTTTTTTATTAGCTCTAATCTCATTAATACTAATGGCTCTCGCGCCATAAAAATCTATCTGATTACAATTATTTCCCGTCATACCAGAAAATTTTTGATCGCAAAATTATTTTTGTGAAAGTCATCTCTAAATCACAAAATCTATAATACCCACTTTCTAAGAATTTAATGTATAATAAATTGTGGAGATTACGGGAAAGAAGTTTTTTCTGAGTAATTCCATACAACTACTCACACAAAACATATACATAAAACTTGCACACTGCAATGAAATAATTTGATCATTTTCTATGAATACAAAACTTAGAAGATTGTCATATTTATGCGGCTAGGTCTACATGGAATTTACAAGAATATTCGCACCTAAGTACTATGTAATTGAATAAGTACATGATTTAATCACATATGAAATGCAAAATTATGAACTCGAAGACTATTCTATTTTCATAAAACAAAGCAAATTAAGTGTAGCTTAGCTTGTTTTAAAAACAACATACATTATAATCTTTTAGTTAGCAAAGGAGAGATTCTTATATATTTTGCATAGGAGATAAACACATTAATTCACTACAAGAAAACGTCAATAGACATCATAGATTAGACATTGGTAACCGTGTCACCGATGTTAAAAATATTTTTAACATCACCACTTTTAAAAGCGATGTCTTTAGCTTTTTAACATCCTACAGCTTAAACCGATATCTAAAAAATTATTAAAATAATTCAAAAAAATATCCCGCTTATTACCCAAATCTTCCCCGCCTTAGGTAAAAAAAAATTGGATGAAATTTCCGCATTTGAATTTTTTGGCTCTCCTAAATTCAATCGATTTTGGTCAAATTTATTATTTGGAAATGGCATGAAATTTCCTATAACTTTTAAAACTTTTGGGGCAAAAGTTGGTGGAAATTCCCCTCTATTTTTAAATTTATATTTGTACACAATCCGTTTGTATGTATCTAATTTGGCCACATTCAATTGTATTTAGTATATTCAGATCTTTAATAATTTATTTAAACTATTTGTAAATGTTAGTGAATATTTTAAAAAATATGTATACACACAATAATAACATTCATCCCAACTACAAGTTTATATGGTATAAAAATATATGTGAATGAAAGAACTTTTATTTAATTTTATGATACTTCCATGAATTTAAAATATATTTTATAAAAAAAAGTTTAAAAAATTATTGAAAGAATTATCGCGTTCCAAGTCGACGGACTACATTCACTGTATTTTTTGACAAAATATTAGTGAGCTTAATAATTAACATGTTTTTGAATCTCTACATTAAGTAGGTAGTATGATTACATGGGGTTATAAATTTAAATTTAGGGTATCGATTAGGGTTTTAGTTTTTAATTTATATCTCATTTTATTTGAGTAATCTATTACGGATGTGATTATTCTATTATTTACAAATCGAATTTAGGGTTGAGATTCTTACCATAGAGTGTTCCTACTATTTAGAATAATATTAGACCCTCCAACCACATGGATGTTAAAATGGTTACAAGAAAATGTTATATGCAAATTTTAACAATTTTTAATCATTAGACCTCGATTATTTTAACAAATAAGGTATCACTAACTTAACTAAATATTTCACCACACAATCTTTTTCATGGAATTTATGCTCAAATTGACCAACTTCATGATTTTAAATTTTTTATTAAAATTACAAGTTGTTAATATAATTTATTATATTTTTAATATTATATATTTGTAAGAAAAAAGATAATTAATTACAATTTTAATTTCCTAGAAATTATAAGAAAGCATAAGAAAAATATTAATCGACACTCCTAAATTCGACCGGTTACAGTTGAATTTAGTGCCACTTCAATAGTCCCCTTGCATTAGATCTAACACACCAAATTTAACCCCTAAAACACTCATCCAACGGTTGAATTTACATTTAATAAAACCAAATTATAAGTAAAAAAAAAATGATTAAATAAAATTTTTAACCCGAAGCCCTCCTTTCACTCACGTAACCCACCCCTTCTTTTTTCTCTCTCCCCCTCTATTTCTATTTGTGTCCCTCCCACCATCTTACTCTCCCTCCTGAAGGTAATAATTCGGTAGAGAGCTAGGTAGATAATTTTTCAAAAATTTCCATTTTCTTGATTTTAATTCGAATTAGACTTTTTACTTTAGGTTGTTTATTGATGTGTTTTGAAGTTACGAATCGATAGATCATTGAACATGAGCGTGTAGATAATTTTTTCATGATTTATGATTGACTGTGTTGCTCCATTTACATGCTTGATATGTGGTGGGGAAATTGTTTATATTAAGGTTTTTTTAGTTTGGTGAATTTTTTGTTAATGTTGTTTTTTTCTTTACAGACGTTCAATTGATTTTGGCCGGAATCGGTTAAATGCTAGTTATTTGTAAGTTTGGATATGAATATGAGATTGTTGGGTCAATTTTGAGTGTATTAAGTTGAAAAATTGGACTGAAAACTGAGCTTTTTTGGAGAAATTAAAGCTGCTGGAATATGACTGGACCTGGGTAAACTCACCGGAATCTGGAAATTTTCCAATTTCCAGCGAGAGATTTGTCTCTTAAAACTGGTGTTTGTTAATTCAACCGAAGGTGGTGGAATTTAGATTCGCATCTTTGACCATATACGGTCAATTTAATTTTAGGCAGACATTTTAAATTTATTCAAAATATTTAATACTTTGGGCGGATTTTCAATTTTTTGGTGAAAAGTCAAATTCGACTACCTTGGTCAAATTTGGCCAGTTGAATTTAAGCGGTTTTTTTTAAATGGTCAAAATTAGCTGGTCCAATTTACTTTAAAAATGACCGACTTAGTAAACATTCCTCCCGTATTATGACCGATCCAGAAACTAAAAGATACCACCGTGTCCTGACATATTTAGGTAAATGCGAGGACTTTTGGCCGGTCGTATTTACCTGTTTTTCTTATATTGATAGCTCATCTAAATATGAGGGGTTTGTTAAAATGACGTAATATATAAGTTGATCCACATGTTAAATGACTTAATCAAGAGAAAGATGGGATCTAATAAATTCGACATCATAAACTTTGAAATTCTTGAAGAATTGCCCTCACCGATTTTCCAATTTTCAAATAGTTCTTGGCTAAATGATATTATACTTCATTTTGATGTCTCTCAACTTTGTTTCTTTCATTTTGTACTTAGTGGCGCAACAAACCATATGGTTTCTCTAACCCTCTCAGTTATCTACCTCTCTTTCACCTTTTTCAGTTGATGGAAGTGCTTTGGGCGTGGATCCTATCACGTTTTGCCTTTCCAATTAAAATTCAAATAAATTCTCTTGTGTAATAAAGAAATATTTAATCTCATTACATCCTTTATTTCACAAATTCCATATATTGGCATATTAGTTCTTGTATGTTCTTGCAATGACTTGGTTTGCCAAATGTTCATGGTTGTGGTGGTTAATATGTTAAGAGACACCAACACCAAAGGTAAGTCTCATCTGGAGAAAATTAAGGGTTGAGGTATTGTTTCGACAACTTCAAATTGTTTTCATCTTATATCCTTTTCATTTATGAAGGAATAATATGTGCAAAGTTTATATGTTTTTTTAATATTTTTTGTTTAAATAAAAGTATTGTTGCTTGATTGTCAGGTTTATTAATTATATCATTCAGAAGGATTTAATTAAGTAATTATTTTTAAAATTTTATTTTCTTACTTCTTTTCATGTTTATCGGGTTTTTAAAATATTTTTTATTTTTGTTAAAGTATTGTTCCTTGATTAGGTTATAACCGTTCCAGTCATAAGGTAGTACTAATAGCTGATAACGCTTTAAGAGGACATAAGAGAAACTGCAATAGATTAGTTATTCATTCTCTTAATTTTTGTAACTTAAATTTTAGGGAATGAGTGTACTAGTACAACGGATTAAGCATCATCTCTCCCAAGACTTTGAAGAAGGAAGACTGTGCATTATGGGTGTTAAATTATTAATATTATCAAAACAATTCCATTACTGTTGCAACTATTCTGAATTTTCAGATGTTGCCAGTAGCCGTGAACCATTTGACCTCTGTGAACAACATTATGGAAATTCCTTTAACCTCCCAAGCCAATTTAACCAGCAGCATAATTCAGAGCACAAGTTTAATAATGTCGGAGGAGCGAGGATCACTATTGCAGGTGTCTTGAGGATGAATGAGAATAAGCTCCTGATTAGCATATCCACGACTGGGGCACATGGCTCCACGGGCCCACATGATGAATTGAAGAGGAGAAGTTCCAAAGGTTTATCAGATGCGAATTCAGGAGCAGTTCTCTAGGCTCATCAGATGAGTAATCCAAAAGCATGAGAATCTCTTAGGTTATTAGATTTTTAAACCAAAAATGAGAACTTTATAAGGTACATTACAAAAGGACAAGTGCAAGAGGATAATTGGAATTTAAATCGAAAAGGAGAAGGTCTAGCTGTCTGTCTCTCACATGATAAATACAAAGAGAGAAGTTTTGCAATGAATAGACACAAAGAACAGAAGCAAAACCTGTAATTAAATATCAAACATGTATAAGTATCCCACAAAAAAGCAAGCCGAGCAAGATATCACAAAAAATGGCACCAAAGTATCTTTATCTTCCAACAAGGTCGGCGATTGGCAAAGCGCTTGGTTGGAAATCTAAGAATTTTCGGTTGCATTGCATATGCACATATTCCTGACAAGAAAAGAAAAAAGCTAGATGAGATTAGATGAGATTGTCAAGAAGTGTATCTTTACCGCGGTTTTTATCCTTTACAGGATTTTCCGCGTCACCAAATCCTGGTGTTATTTACTTGCTATTTTCATTACGTTATAATCCTAGTTCTTTCATTAAAAACTTATAAATATATTTTTAGCATTAACACAAATAAATTTGGTAAAAACAATTGGCGCCGTCTGTGGAAAATTGCTAAGGATTTCTACACACCTACATCATGTCCACCAGTGAACCACCACGAAACTCGAAAAACACACAAGACAACGCTTCCAACAACGAGGAGATGGCTGCAACGTTGAAAAAGCTACAGTCAGAGATGGACAAATGCAGTCGATTTTGATGGAAAGAGCCACACACCAAACTGGCTAGTGGAAAGGTAATTAGTTGGTTTCGATGTCAACTAAGGTTTCTACTAAACAACATGTGCAAGAATTAGGTACAAAGGTAAATAATCGTGAGAGTAAATTAGAAGCGCAGTTTAACAAGAATGCAGAACATGACTTGGATGATGAAAAACCGGAAGAAGCGAACTTCAAAAAAAAAACTAATCCACAACTATGTTCAAATGTAATAAAAAACAATATGTAGTCACTAATAATACTTGTAATTAAAACAAAAGAGAAACAATAGGTTATAAGTAAATGCTTTTAATAAAAAAGGGCCAAAAAGAATATAAATGATATATAATCTTTTGAGCATATTTTGTGATTATAATATAATAGGTAATTAAGGTTGGAGGCCATGGAAAAATCATTTTAGAGGAGATCTTAGAAATCATATAATCATTAATTAGAAATAACTTATGATGTTATTAATTTTGTATTAAGTTTTCTTCTATATCATTGAGAAACGATGTCCAAAATGTCTATATCTCACTTGTGTACTTTCTAAATACGTGTTTGTATTAATGTCACCTACATTAACTTAGGACCAAATATGTCAGATTGGATGAGTCTGAGTTGGAAATGACTTTTCTATCTATGATCATGGTCATTACCGATCAAAAAGGTCGTAAATAACTTTTTCATTTTCTTGAGTATTGGCCCACCCATTTACATGCAGCTACCTCGATGTTTAATAATGTTTGATAACCGACCAAGTTTTTGGTTACTTTTAAATCTACAGTTCGCCTTTGCTTGGTCCCAGTTTTTCGTACTTGGCATGTATGTGCCACATGTCACGCTTGACTACGATGTCACGGTGGTCGGTTTTAACTTTGTTTTGTTGGTCTTGTTCATGTTATAGACAAACAAAGAAATATTTTCATCAATTATATTCGATCACAATGTAACCGACCAACTTCATAAGAATATTGTTGAAGATGGTCATAAATAATCTATTTTGATCATTTTTGTATTACACCATTTTATTTTTTGGAAAAACACTAATATATTATTTGAGATT
>NW_027419423.1:0-11080 GCF_009905375.1 Apium graveolens
GAGGAGTGCTTAAAAGTGGATGTGATTGATTCTGCGGTTACTTCGGAACTCGATCACATGCTAATGTCTGATGCATTGGAAAAGGCCTTAGTGGGGGATTTGACAGTGATGAAGATAGCAACGAGCAATTACAATATCTGAACGCTTCTCCATGGAAGCGAAAGCTCGATATACCATTTGAATCTCTTGGTACTTCTGACCTTAAGAATGCTGAAGGGAAGCTCAAACCATCAATAGAGGAAGCACCTACCTTGAGCTCAAACCATTACCTGAACACTTGAGGTATGCTTTTTTAGGTGATTCATCTACGTTACCTGTTATTATTTCAGCTGACCTTTCAGGTAGTGAGGAAGACAAGCTCTTAAGGATTTTGAGAGAATTCAAATCGGCTATAGGATGGACCATAGCAGACATCAAGGGGATAAGTCCTTCATATTGTATGCATAAAATTCTGTTAGAGGAAGGTAGTAAGCCAACTGTGGAACAGCAGCGAAGACTGAACCCGATCATGAAGGAGGTGGTGAAGAAAGAAATTCTGAAATGGCTAGATGCAGGCATCATTTATCCTATTTCTGACAGCTCGTGGGTGAGCCCCGTGCAATGTGTACCTAAGAAAGGAGGTATCACTGTGGTCGCAAATGAAAAGAATGAGCTCATCCCTACTCGAACAGTTACAGGATGGAGAGTATGCATGGATTATAGAAAATTGAACAAAGCCACAAGGAAGGATCACTTCCCTCTCCCATTCATTGATCAAATGCTTGACAGATTGGCGGGACATGAGTATTTTTGTCTTCTGGATGGTTATTCCGGGTATAATCAGATTTGTATTGCACCAGAGGATCAGGAAAAGACTACCTTCACTTGTCCATTTGGCACATTTGCTTTTCGTAGAGTTTCGTTTGGGTTATGTGGCGCCCCGGCCACCTTTCAGAGATGTATGATGGCTATATTCTCTGACATGATTGGAAATAACGTCGAAGTGTTCATGGATGACTTCTCCGTCTTTGGACACTCATATGATGAATGTTTGAATAATCTGCGCGCCGTACTCAAAAGATGCGTGGAAACTAATTTGGTGCTTAATTGGGAGAAATGTCATTTTATGGTGCGTGAAGGCATTATCCTTGGGCATAAGGTCTCTAGCAAAGGTCTGGAGGTGGACAAGGCCAAGGTGGGAGTCATTGAAAATCTTCCCCCACCTAATTCGGTGAAAGGAATCCGTAGTTTTCTCGGTCATGCGGGTTTTTATCGGCGATTCATCAAGGACTTTTCAAAGATATCTAAGCCGTTGTGCAATTTACTTGAGAAAGATGTGCCTTTCAAATTTGATGATGAATGTTTGGCAGCATTCGAGACTCTCAAGGAGAGTTTGATCACGGCACCAGTTATTACAGCACCAGATTGGACAGAACCGTTTGAGATGATGTGTGATGCGAGTGACTATGCGGTAGGTGCAGTTCTGGGACAGCGCAAGAAAAATCTCTTCCATGTGGTCTACTATGCGAGTAAGACTTTAAATGGGGCCCAATTGAACTACACCACTACTGAGAAGGAGCTTTTGGCTATAGTCTTTGGCTTTGAGAAATTTCGATCTTATCTGCTTGGTACGAAAGTGACAGTATTCACTGATCATGCAGCTATTCGCTATCTGGTTTCTAAGAAGGATTCGAAGCCGAGACTCATTCGTTGGGTGCTTTTACTTCAGAATTTGAGTTAGAGATCAAAGATAGAAAAGGTACCGAGAATCAAGTAGCTGACCATCTCTCTAGGTTGGAGAATCCCGATTCTACTTCACAAGATAGGACGTTAATCAATGAATCTTTTCCGGATGAGCAGTTGTTTGCAATTCAGGAGGAAGAACCATGGTTTGCAGATATTGTAAACTATCTTGTCAGCAATATAATGCCTCCTAATTTGACATCCGCGCAAAAGAAGAAGTTTCTGCATGAGGTGAAGTGGTATATGTGGGATGAACCATATTTGTTTAGACAGGGAGCTGACCAGATCATCAGGAGATGTATCCCGTTCTGTGAGACGGAGGGGATATTACGAGACTGCCATTCCACGGTTTATGGTGGACACTATGGAGGTGAGAAGACGGCAGCTCGTATTCTGCAAGCAGGTTTTTTCTGGCCTACTTGTTCAAGGATGCTCATCAGTTTGTTTTAAGGTGTGATCGTTGCCAAAGAGTGGGAAATTTGTCAAGGAAGGATGAGATGCCATTAAATGTGATGCTTGAAGTCGAGGTCTTTGATGTATGGGGAATCGATTTCATGGGGCCTTTTATCTCGTCTTGCAATAATCAGTACATCTTGCTGGCAGTCGATTATGTCTCAAAATGGGTCGAAGTTAAAGCTTTACCGACAAATGATGCAAAGGCAGTGCTAAATTTTCTTCATAAGCAAATTTTCACAAGGTTTGGAACACCTCGGGTAATCATAAGTGATGAAGGATCGCATTTTTGCAACCGTAAGTTCACTTCTATGATGCAGCGTTATAATGTGAATCATCGAGTAGCTACTGCCTATCATCCGCAAACAAATGGTCAAGCGGAAGTGTCTAACAGAGAGATAAAGCGCATTCTAGAGAAGGTTGTTTGTCCGTCAAGGAAGGATTGGTCTTTAAAGCTCGATGAAGCTGTTTGGGCTTACAGAACAGCATACAAAACTCCACTTGGGATGTCACCGTTTCAGTTGGTGTACGGTAAGGGATGTCATCTACCGGCGGAGCTTGAGCATAAGGCCTACTGGGCATTGAAGAAATTGAACCTGGATTTAGATGCAGCTGGTAAGAAAAGAATGCTTCAGCTTAATGAACTTGATGAATTTCGACTTCAAGCGTACGAGAATAACAAAATGTATAAGGAAAAGGTGAAGAGGTGGCACGATAGGAAGCTACATCCTAAGTTATTTGTGCCAGGGCAACAAGTTCTGTTATTCAACTCTCGGCTCCGACTTTTTCCTGGGAAGTTGAAATCAAGGTGGTCTGGACCTTTTATTGTCAAAACTGTGTTTCCACATGGAGCGGTGGAAATTTTTGAGAATGATTCGGACCAAGCATTCAAGGTTAACGGTCAGCGGTTGAAGCACTACTATGGGGACATGGCAAACCGAGAGGTGGTTAGTGCCATTTTGTTGACTACTGAGAAAGGTACGGAACGTCAAGCTAATGACGAAAAAGAAGCGCTGCGTGGGAGGCAACCCATGAATTGTTGTTACAGGAACCCTTAGAAGTTAATAACCTATCCAAAAACACAAAAAAATCAGAAAACAGGGGCTGAAAATTTTTTCCAGAGACCCTCTGCGCGCCCGCGCAGCTATGCTGAGCGGCCGCGCAGCTTGCTGCGCGCCCGCGCAGAAATGCTGAGCGGCCGCGCAGGGGTCGAGTTCCAGAAAATTTTTTACAGTTCAGAAAAAAAAAAAACAAAAACACAAAAACCCATCACAGCCCATAAACCCACGAATTCTTTTCCCATTACCCCATGATTTTATCCCTCAACCCCACTCCTAATCTAATTTAACCTACTCCACACCCTATATATACATACACCTATCCTACATATCTCCCACAAACTTCCTACACTTAAACCCTCTCATAAACATCAAAAATCAGTTCTTACACACTTTTATTCACAAATCAATGGCACCCAAGAGAGCACGCACTATTGACAGCAGCAGCACAGTTCCTACTGCTGATTCATCAAGGGGTACTGCTGCAAGGCCTCGGTTAACTGACAGAGCGGAGGAGGAGTACACTAGGCTGTTGGGGAAGCCGATTCTGAAGGAGAGGGGGTTTTTACCATCAGGGAGGGATGGTGAGTTGTTGCCCATGATTGCAGAGAAGGGGTGGATAGCTTTTTGTGAGTCACCCGAAGCAGTACCGATGAGTGTTGTTCGCGAGTTCTACGCGAACGCGAAGGCTGAAAAGAATGGGTTTTCTGTAGTTCGTGGGCTGACGGTTGATTATCATCCTGCGGCGATTCGCCGTGTGATTGGACAGCGAGAGAGGAAGCCCGAGGAGGAGAACTGGAATGAAAAGACTGCTGAGGATTTTGACTTGGATTTGATTTGTGCGACTCTCTGTCGACCGGGCACAGTTTGGAACCGCAGTCCAGCCAATAATGAGTATCGTCACTTTCCGGCGATCGCCATGAACAGGTATGCCCGTGCATGGAATGCATTTATATGTGCTAATATTTTGCCTTCTTCACATGCACACGAGGTCACAGTTGAGAGAGCACAGTTGTTGTGGGGAATTCTGAATGAGGAATACTATGTGGACCTTGGTGAGTTTATCTACCAAGGAATTCTGAAGTTTTTGAGGGGAGCAAAGCATATGAACATCCCTTATGCATCCACGGTTACAAGCTATGCCGAGCAGTAGGAGTGAACTGGCCGGCTCATGAGCAGTTGCAGTTGCCAGCAGCTCCGATAGATTCTGGCACTCTGAATGGGATGCAGGAGTGGACCGGTGGTGAGCCTGAGGAGCATGGGCTGGGTTATCGTCTTCCAGGAGGGCGTCCAGCACGAGGTGCTACTATGGCTAGGCCAGGGCGTGGTGAGGCTGTTCTTCGAGAGCTCAGGAGGGTGCTGGGATGGGTGATGCCCAGTATAGGAGGCTTTCACGGCGGATGGATGCCATGTATGAGACGCAGAGCAGGTTTGCTCAGGAGCTCACCCTTGCGTTAGGGACTGCTTTTCGAGGCCTTGGAGCTGATATCCAGTGGCCAGTTTTTGGTGAGGACTCTGCATACCCGCCGCCTGATACTCCACCCACTGAGGTGATGATGATGATGACTCCGAGTAGGTATACCCTGTGTTCCTTTCTACTACCTTCACTGGGGACAGTGAAGATTTTAAGTTTGGGGGTGGTAGTTAAGGAATATTTTGTGTGTGTCATATAGCTGCATATTCATGATAGTTAGTTCATATAGTTGCATAATTTTTGCCATATAGTTTTTTTTATATAGCTTTATTTGTTTGTCATATCATATAGCTCATGCATATACCATGATCCCTTTTGCAATGATTTATCGACTGAATTGTGATATTGATGCGAGTGTAGTGATAGCATTAAAGTGATATTAAGTTGTGTAGGTTGATATGCATGCTAGAAGCACTTGTATTCACTAAGTCTTAGAGAATGCTTAAGGACTAGATTGTTGTTATGATCTGATTATTTTCGAGGATAATCTATTTATTATGCTTAGAATTTGATAATAGGTTCTTAGTGGTAAAGGCATGAAAAAGAAAAAAAATGGAGTAAAAATGGAATTTGTTGCTAGTTGTGGCTAGGCGTCAAATGGCTAGTAGCCGGCTCGCATGTTATGCGAGTAGTCTAGGGTTGAGCAAGATGGAGCGAAACGCACTTGCTCAGAAAAAAAAAAAAATTTTAATTGATCAAGAGTGGGCTCTTTGGTATTCGAGTTATTAAGTTCTTAGGGGACTTTGTGCCTAGTGACCTAAGGCTTTTAGAGTCTGGGATCCGCTAACCTAACGCTCGTTACATGGATACCATTGTATAAGTCTTTTGTGGACCTCACTCATTGCACGGTCAAATAAGCATTTGAGTTGTAAATAAAAAGCACGATTCCGTAGTAAGCTCCAGAGTTCTTGTAGTGTTGTATATCACTTTGTGCCTAGAATTTTTATTCTTTGTATAATCGTAGGATTGCCTTGAGGATAGTCTAGTCATAGTAATTGGTCTAGTTCCGAAGCATATCTGTTAAGCATTTGCACACACCACGTTTCTGGCGTATGTCCGTTTGCATGAGTTTATTGATCTTTAGTGTCTAACTGCATTCGTTGAGACGTGACAATTTGGTTGGTTAATTAGTAAGGGGGATCGTTGCATTTTCATATAGATTGCATTCATGCATATTTTTATTTGTTTTGAGTCTGTGACGCTTGAGGACAAGCATCGATTTAAGTTTGGGGGTGTGATAAGTGGCATTTTATACCACTTAGAACGTCTTAAAATGGCTTAAATTGGTGTCTTGAAATCAAGTATTTTGTGTATTTGATGCGTTTTTCTAGTGTTTATGCATTTCAGGGTATTAGTTGCATTTCGGAGGAGGAATCATCAAGAATAAGCCTTGGCATGTGTTCACCATTGCGAGAGGAAAAGAACGGGCAGATTACGGCGAAGAAACGGAGCAAACCTGGAATTTTTCCAGTAGGGTCCTGCGCGCCCGCGCAGCAATGCTGAGCGGCCGCGCGCAGCCTTGCGCGCCCGCGCAGAAATGCTGAGCGGCCGCGCAGGGTCGGGGAAAAAGCTGAATTATTTTAGACTTCTACTTCTGTTTGGCTTCCAACTTCTATGTAATCTGAGTTTTATGGGACTATTATATAAGTAGATTTGAGACGTTTTCACAGAGTATTAAGAGGAGATTATGTTTTAGATTGTGTTTTGCAAGAAGCGAAGGAGATAAGGAAGAAGACCGATTTAGCACACGCAACGAAGAGGAAGCATATATTCTTGTGATTCTTGTTTCGTTGTAACGTTGGATGCTAGTTTTCTTGCTTTGACTTATTTACTCTTGTGACGTACTCTGTTTTAATATAATTAGTTTAGTTATTATTTTCTTGTGTTTGTTTATCATGATTTCATATGAACCCATGATGGCGATAAGTTCTATTATGGGCTAATCGTGATCATGGGGTTGCAACGGATTTATTATGGAATTCTTTAGTTAATTGTTTAATACTTTAGTGTGATGATTGCATGATATCTAGTATTGGTTGTGCGTATTCGTCTTATGTGCGTCGCGAACATATAAGATAGGGTGTTAATCTCTTGTGAAGCGACGGTGGATCTTGAGATTTAGAACTTGCCATGCTAGCATAGGTTCATGTACGTTGTGCATGATTAGTGGGTAACTCTAACAGTTTTATTTGCCCTATGTAATCAAAAGGAATAACTTGTGCTTAAATCGTTGTGTTGTCAATTTCTGTAGACATATAGGAACTCAACATAATTGATGACTATTCAACTTCTATCTTAATTGTGGATGTTTGGTAGAATGGTATTAGTACAATGAAAGTTGGCTTTTATCAGTTTCGTGTTATTCGATTAATCATCACTGTCACATGCTAAAGGTAATAACAATGGCTATAGAAGGAAGTAATAATGAAGTTGTGATCTCATGAGTGTTTTATTATTGATAAATTGAAGTGTTAGTTAAGTGGTTAATTAAGTAGTTAATTATAGTTAATATTTAATCAACAATTTTAAGTGTTATTATCTTAACATTGAGAAGTAATCATACATTGGTGAGTGAGTTTAATTAGACAATAACTTAGTCTGAGTCTCTGAGGGAACGAACTAGAAAGTATTCTATATTACTTGCGAACGCGTATACTTGCGTGAATATTAGTGCGTGATTTTTCCCTAACAATCCTATCAAAGCTACCACCTGGTTAAAGGAAATAGAGAAAGCTTTTGTACTAGTGAAGGTAGGTGAGGACCAGAAGATTATTTTTCTAGTTACTTGTTGAAAGGAGAGGCAAATTATTGGTGGGAATATAAAAAGGTTTTAGAGGGTGGAGATGTTATTGCTTGGGATAAGTTTAAAGAGTTATTTTTAGAGAAGCATTTTCCTCGTTACGTAAGAAATCAGATGCAGTAAAGTTTTAGAGCTGAAGCAGGGAAGTATGTCCGTGACAGAATATGAAGCCAAATTCAATGAATTGGCTAGGTTTGTTCCGGAACAGGTGGATACTGAAGAGAAACGAGTGCAGAGATTTCAAGAGGGATTACGACCATGGATACGCGGACAAGTTGCAGTTTTTGAATTAGCAACAATACTGCTGTAGTCCAGAAAGCTTTGATCATCGAAGGGGAAAGTGAAAGATCTCAATGAGACAGAGGACAGGGAAGTTTCCAAGACCGTTCCAGCAGGAAGCCGGGATTTCAAGCCCGGGAAATCTGAATTTCAAAAGGATAGGACAGGGTACACAAAAAGCATGTAATCATTTCCAAGTCTCCAACCAGCAGGGAATTGTTAAAGTTCCAGTGCCATATTGCAAAAACTTATGGACGCAAACATACCGGCGTATGTATTAAAGCAGAGGTGACATGTTTCAAATACAAGCAGAAAGGACACTACTCTAACGATGTCCGACAGGAAAAACAGCAGAAATTACTTGCTATCAATGCGGAAAGAAATGGCATATCGCTAGGAATTGTAAAGGACCAACAATGGCAGCTAGTATTCCGAAAGTATTGGCATTACCTCCGCCACCACCGCCAAATCAACCCAGAGCAAGGACTTTTAACATGACAATAAAAGAAGCAGTACATAATCCAAGTGTGATTGCAGGTACGCTTTTGGTGAACTTCGTAGATTCAAAAGTATAATTGATTCTGGAGCTACCCGTTCATTTATTTCTGAAGAATTTCTTGATAAGTTACATTGCAAAATTGAATGGTTGGCGAGACGTTAATTATAAAATTAGCGAATGACGACCAAGTTTCAGTAGATCGAGTATGTCCAGCGTGTGATGTAGAAGTAGCGGGACATCATTTTGTCTGTAGATTTAATTCCTTTTAAGCTAGGAGAATTCGATATCATTTTGGGAATGGATTGGTTAGCATGTCATAAGGCTCAGATAGATTGCGCGAATAAGAAAGTTGAATTGCGAACTACGGAAAATGCAACGGTAATATTCAAGGGCGAAAAACAGCGGAATAAATTTCTCACTGTAGTGCAGACCAAACGATTGCTTCAACAAGGATGTGAAGTACATAGCTTACGTGTTATATACTGAAAAAGGAAGTCCTAGAATAGAAGACATTCCAGTTGTATGTGAATTTCCGGACGTCTTTCCAGACGAGCTTCCAGGTTACCGCCAGATCGACAAATTGAGTTCACGATTGATCTAGCACCAGGTATAGAACCAGTTTTGAAAGTTCCGTATCGAATGGCTCCAGTCGAGATGAAAGAATTGTCAACGCAATAGCAAGATCTTCTAGACCGAGGCACCATACGACCTAGTGTATCCCCATGGGGTGCACCAGTGTTATTTGTGAAGAAGAAAGATGGCAGTATGTGATTGTGCATTGACTATAGGGAATTGAATAAGCTCACTATCAAGAACAAGTATCCTTTACCGAGAATCGACGATTTGTTCGATCGCTAAAAGGAGCTGCATGGTTTTCGAAGATAGATTTGCGATCAGGTTATCATCAATTGAAGATTAAAGCTGAAGATATTCCAAAAACTGCGTTTCGTACGAGATATGGGCATTACGAGTTTTTGGTAATGGCATTCGGTTTGACAAACGTGCCAGCAGCATTCATGGATTTAATGAACAGGGTTTCAAGAAGTATTTGGACAAATTCGTGATTATATTCATTGATGACATCTTGATTTACTCCAAGACGGAAGGAGAGCATGTGGAACACTTAAGAGTAGCTTTAGAAATTCTGAGGAAAGAGCAACTATATGCAAAATTCTCGAAATGTGAATTCTGGTTAAGGGAAGTACAATTTCTAGGGCATATCATCAGTAGAGAAGGCATCCAAGTTGATCCAGCAAAGATTAAAGCTGTGTTGAATTGGGAAAGACCAAAGACGCCGACAGAAGTTTGAAGTTTCTTGGGATTGGCAGGGTATTATCGAAGATTTGTCAAAGATTTTGCGAAAATAGCAATGCCGCTCACTAAGTTGACCCGAAAAAGTGAAAAGTTTCAATGGAATGAATAAGTGTGAAGAAAGTTTTCAAGAGTTAAAGAACCGGTTGGTGACCGTACCAGTACTTGCATTGCCAGACGAGCAAGGAATTTCTTCATTTACAGTGATGCTTCGTATTGCGGGTTAGGATGTGTATTGATGCAACACGTAACGTCATTGCATATGCTTCGAGACAACTTAAACCCCATGAGCAGAAATATCTACGCATGATCTGGAATTAGCAGCAATCGTATTTGCATTGAAGCTTTGGAGACATTATCTCTACGGTGAAAAATGCGAAATCTACACGGATCATAAAAGTCTGAAGTATATCTTTACGCAAAAAGAAATTGAACATGCGACAACGTCGATGGCTGGAATTGATTAAAGATTACGATGTACAATCAGTTATCATCCAGGAAAAGCAAATGTTGTAGCAGATGTGCTAAGTAGAAAAAAGATTGAATCGATTAACTTCATGCGAAGAATTGTCCAAGGAATTCGACAAATTGGAATCGAGATTCGTATTTCCAATGAATCCGCAGGAACTATCTACGCTATGACTTTCCAACCGGAGTTTCTAGAAAAGATTCGCTGTTGTCAAGATGAAGTGATGAGTCAAGATGACGACTTAACGGGAGAAGAGATCATAACTCAGAAAGATAATGAGGGAATTTTACGCTTTGCATCGAGAATCTGGATCCCTAATGTGGCAGAATTAAAAGAAGAAATAATGCGAGATGCGCACAATTCGAAGTATTCCATTCATCCAGGAAGCACAAAAATGTATCGCGGTCTGAAGGAAACTTTTGGTGGCCGAATATGAAGAAGGAAATAGCAGAATGGCGAGTAAATGCTACACCTGCCAGTGAGTTAAAGCGGAACCTCAACGTCCGAGCGGATTATTGCAATCGTTAGACATTTCAGAATGGAAATGGGAACATCTAGCGAGGATTTTGTGGTAGGACTACCAAGGACTAGGGAAAATCATGATGCGATATGGGTAATCATTGACAACTTACGAAGCGGCACATTTTCTACCAATTAATGAAAGATTTTCGCTCGACAAATTATGCACATGTATCTCAAGGAAATTGTGATGCGACATGGAGTTCCAATATCTATCGTGTCTGATCGATCCCCGTTTCAATTCAAGATTTTGGAAACAATTTCAAGAAGCCTTGGGACTAAATTAAATTTGAGTATCGCTTATCATCCGCAAACCGACGGGCAAAGTGAAAGAACTATTCAACGTTGAAGACATGCTACGATTTTGGGCATCGATTTTGAAGGCAGTTGGGAGAGCCTCTACCCTATGGAATTTTCTTATAACAGCTATCACGCCAGCAATTGGAATGCCACACGTATGAAGCACTATATGGGAGAAAATGCAGATCACCATGCA
>NW_027419424.1:0-10207 GCF_009905375.1 Apium graveolens
TATACCCGACCCAGTGATTCTCAAATCTATCTTTGTATTATATAGAAATGCCATGAACCCTCAAGTACTTATTGAAAGTAGATCAAAAGTCATACCATGCTAGTATACCAAAGTAATGGTGATGCCATGATAAAATAGAGATTTGTTATAATACTTTATTGATCCTTTTGATTATCATGCTATTGAATCCTGAGAAATCTTGATATTGCACCCTAATGCTTTGATTCAACTCTTGTAATAACCTCGATAGAAATTTTATCTTGATACCTAAAAGCCAATCATTTCTTAAAGTCGTTCATGATTGTTTGATAACCATATCCTTACCCTAAATCTTGATACCCTATTATACCTTGAGCTGATGATCACTTTCTTTGTATTTTAACACCTCTATCATACTTGGAACCAGTAATGCTTATCTTCTTGATGTTCCAATACCTATACCTTATCTAAAACCATTGCTTTAAGCCTAGTTTGGCATTACTCTTTCATATTATCCAATAGCCTTGCTAAATCTCCTTGTCAAAGTTCTTATAAATGGAAACCTTTCAATTACCCTAATAGAGTAAAGTCTAGTGGATCATGGCCCTGAGATTTTGTGACATATTTCCAGTGTTTCAAAGTGATCTATAATCCCTTGATAAAGATGTTTACTGCTTAAGAAATTTTATTATCAATCAGCATCAGTTTTTGAAATGATTAAAATTTGGATTTTCAGTCCCAAAGGGGGATAAATGTTTTCTTTAAATAGTGGATCTTGACTGAGATGCAAGTCCTTTCCACACTGATATTGTAGGCTTAAAAGTTGCCTAGGGATCCCACTAATGTTTTAGAACCCAGCGAGGTTCGGGATTACTTCGCGGCTGATCACCGGCTGTAATCCGTAGCGTCATAAAATGGTTTTTGATTAAGATATGATTTTGAAAATATTTTGATACAAGCAAATGATTCCATCACCCAAAAGTTCATCCCTGATTATTATCAATTATCTCTTCACATTGTCGTACTCTAATTTATATCTCGACTTATGTTTTGTATCGTATTGTTTAGCACTTGCTGAGCATTTGGCTCACTACTTGCTTTAACCCTGATATTTCAGCTAGCAGCTATGGTTAGATTCAAGCAGACAGCACGTAAGACTTATGATGCCGATGCGTTTGTCCGAGCTCAGGTAGAATAGAGATAGTTTTGTGTGAGGACTCGATATTAAAATCAGTTGTAATAGATGGTAGTGTTGGGCTGTTCCAAACCCTAAACTGTAAGATCTTGGATTCAGTTATATTTACTTTCTTTTAAATATTGTAATAGTTATATATTATATATTTTTAAGTTGGGGGTGTGACAATATTGGGCAAGTAATCAAACTTTTTTATCAAGTTAGCAACTTCGTTGCTCCAAAAATACCCCACGGAGCCGGATCCCTTAAGGTTTGAGCGAGTATTTAAATCCCCTTCGAAAGGAAGATCTGAAATCTAAAAATGAGTTTTGGGATCCGCTCTAACTTTTAAAATCATTTTGAAGACTCGAAAACATTTTAAAGAATGTTTAGAGTACTGATGATTTAATAAAATAGATCATTTCCGGTATGTTAGATAATATCTTAATATTATTATTAAAATAATATTCTCATAAGGATAATATTTATAAAAATAATTGAAGTAGAAGTTTTTAAAACTCATACTTGAAATGAGTAACAAATAACAAAGATATACTTATACGAAAGTACGATCTTTATTTGAATAATCGAAAATAAGTTTGATTATTATTCAAAACTATCGAATATACCTTATTCGATTAGTAGTTATAGAAACTATATATATATATTATACTCGGGAACATCGACTCCCGGTTTAGAAAAATGTTCACTTTCGGGTCCCTTATACTAAGGGTATACGCAACTACTGCTTATCTCTAGCATAGGTATTATGCAGTTTACAAGCATTTGAATTGATAATAGAATATCAAGATTACGAAAGGCATGCATATATCATTTCAACATGCTCCAATATATCGCAAGATTTGCTAATAACAATCATGCACTTATCACAAGATAATGCATATACACATATACATCACAACAACAGTTATACGGGTAGAAAACTTGCCTGAGTGTTCCGGGATAGACTTAAGCTTAGAGTGGGTCCGATAACCTATGAACAACAACATAATCCAGAATTAGACCACGGTCGTTTAAGAAACTAGTCAAAACTCACTCATACCCTAATGGTCGCTTACGGTCGCTTACACGCTTAACGATTTACGTTAATCGCTTGCGTACCCTCGGCTCCACCAATTTTAATACATTAACCGTTATGAATTTCAATGCAACTCTTTCACGAATACTCTATTAACTTCCTAACCCACCTTACATAATTATATCGTAATCCAATTAGTCTTTTAAGGGCCTTAAACAAGGTCTCAAAGTAAATCAAGGGGTAAAGGTTCGTTCACGAAATGCTGTTAATTAAAACGGTCGTTTCTCCCAAACCGTACATCGGAACCAAGTGAACCACATATCAAAACGAAGCTTACGACACGCTCTAGCTAAAAATGGCAATGTTGCAGATTGGTTGTTGAGTTTTATGTCCTGAACACTAAGAACAAGAAGTTGAATAAAATGGGCATTATGACGGCTATGTTTACGCGATTACCAATGTTTAAACTACTCCAATCCACCACAAACCAACTCATAACCATCAATACAACCAAACTTCATCTAAACCTTACTACATCAGTCCCAAACCTCAAGATTTTTCCAACGCATTCAATCACAAACAAGAGCTACTAACTATACTTAAGATTCCTTAACCAATAATCAAGAATCAATCATCAAAATCACTACAAACCCAACCAAACTTTAAGCAAACAAGCATCATGCTTCTCATATACTATATCAATCAAAACCATTCATAAATACTCGAAAGTAAAGCTGTGGTTCGAAGTTTATACCTTCTTGAAGCTTCCTAACATAACACAAGAGCTTTGAATGCCTAAAAGAACCTTGAATCTTGCTTGTATGACCTTAAACTTTCATAAAAATCAAGAAAACTAAAGTTATTTCTTGAAAGTTACTATTCACCATCTTCTTCCTTGATTTATTGGAAGAGATTTATGAGGAATTGGAAGCTTAAACTCCTAGGATATACTTATCTAATCACCAAGAAGCTAAGGAAATTACCTTGGATTTGTTTATGAAGTGATGCTTGGATTTTGCAATTTTTCTCTTCCTTGAAATGAAGAAGCCGAGAGCTTTTATGCAAGGTCAACTTATCTTCTTTTTGTTTTATGATATTTTCTTGGTTGCTTCTTCTTTTTGTCTTGGAAATTGTTTTAGCCTTTTACCATGGTTAATTTTACATGGCCCAAAATCAACCAACAAAACAAAACTCTTGTCATGCTTATGTCACCATGCTTGTGTCATCTTTTTAACACATGCCTTCTCCTTGTGGTATGATGACATCATCATCCACTAACCTCTTTGATTAACCCTTAATTACTTGGCTAATGATCGCTTATCTGTTATACGGTTCGCTTAACTTTCGTTCTCATTTATCGTTTGAGGGATCATATCCGGGATCTTATTACTTGGGTTCCCCTAGACCTTTCTCAATATTTTAAATTCCTGTTATGATCCTCTGTTATAATCCTTGAATTTAAATCCTTTTAATCATATTACCTTATACTCAATTCTTTCGGTATCTGGTGGATTTTCGGGAATAATCAAAGTGTTCGAATCTGAATTCTGACGACCTTTACATACACTCATTTACTTTATGGAATATTAATACGATCTCAGAATTTCCATAACAGTACTCCTATATAGTGTGGTCTGATAATTTTCCTTAATCAGCATCATCAGCAAAAAGTTACTATTCATCAGGGTTTCAAAAATTTCCAAAAATTGGGGTTATTATAGAATCTGCACCAAACCCTAGAGTTTGTGAAGGCAAGGGAAAAGGGCTAGTAGCTGAACATGAAGAACATCTTAGTCAAGATGACATGGATGACATAGATGAGCATCTGGCTTTTCTATTCAGGAGGTTTTCCAAGCTCAAATTCAAGAGAATTTTGGAGCATCCAAGTCAAATTGAAACATGGTTGACAAGTCTAAATTCAAGTGTTTCAAGTGTGGCTTGGCAGGTCATTTTGCTAGTGAATGCAGAAAGTCTGATTCTGGCAAAAAGAAGTTTAAGCCTGTGGATTATAAGCAGAAATATTTTGAGTTGCTCAAACAAAAGGAAAGGACTTTCATCACACAGGAAAAATGACTGGGCCGCAGATGGACTAGAAGAGGATGATGAAACAAGCTATGTCAATCTAGCACTTATGGCCAAATTGTTGGGTTCCGAGGCATAAAACGCAGCGGATAAACGTAAATAAAACAAAATTTTCGAAACCCAAACACAGGATCCATGTATAATTGTGGACAGATTATGGAGATAACGAATCATACCTTTTAAGAGCCTGACTTTCACGAACTCAACGGAGATCCTAGCTATCACGCTTTGTGTCTACCTCTCGGAGAAACACCTCTATGGTATCTACACGAGCACTTCCAAGAACGTCTCACAAACTTGACTACAGAATGGATGTACTAGCCTCCTTCTTGACGATCTGAAAGTGCCTCTGCCTCTCTTTGCTGCTAGGGTTTTTCTTCAAAAACGTACAAGCCTCTTTAACCTATCATTATGTATTTAAAATGGCTGATTAAAAAGGCCCATAACAGCAAAGCCCAACCCTAGTAGGTATTGGATTAAATAATAAAAACGAATTTCTATTATTTAATTAATAATTAAGTCATACTTAATTATTATGGGCAAAAACATTCCTTTTAATTCGAATTTATATTATCTCAATTAAGTCTTACTTAATTATAATAAAATTCGAATAATCATCAATTAATTTAAATCCATAATTTTAATTAACTATTCCATTAAGTGCTCTATTTGTGCGACCCTATAGGCTATTATTTAATTGGCAATAATTTTATTCTCTAATAAAATTATAAACAATGAGCGGTATCTAGTAATACATCATTGTTACCCAATTAAACAATAATTAAATCGTGATTAGATAAAACCTTTCGTGATTAATGGTTTTCGTGTAATATAATCCCTTTAACCATACATATTATAGATTAAACTCGAGGCATGTATTTAGTCATCCTCTTCAACATTTAATCCGGGTTTACTTGATCCATGAGTAGACTATCAAGATAAATCATTATTTGAGCATGGCCATGCTTTTATAATCTCACTCAATCAAAAGGCCAATAATATCTCTCCTAATTATAGGAGGGTTAAATTCTTTATCTATCATTCATATTTCTCATACGACTCATGATATACCCGATGTCCACTTTTATCATCACCCGATCAAAAGTAACTTTTAATGTAGTCAAAGTATATTCCTCGTATAGAAATATAATGATTTCAACTGAAAGGATCGTTACACCATTATCACTGTGAGTCTTTCTTATGACTTTATTAAATATGAAGAATCTCACTGTGGGTCTGTCCAGTACCATGTACTCTCACATGTACCTATGTATTGACTTTATTATCCCCATACTTATAACCAATGAGATGTGGTTATCTTGTCAAATAACATACTAGTCTATCTATGTATTATTATTGTCATAAAAAAAAAATAATACATAGATAGACTAGTATGTTTTTGACAAGATAACCACATCTCATTGGTTATAAGTATGGGGATAATAAAGTCAATACTAGGTACATGTGAGAGTACATGGTACTGGACAGACCCACAGTGATTCTTCATATTTAATAAGTCATAAGAAGACTCACAGTGATAATGGTGTAACGATCCTTTCAGTTGAAATCATTATATTTCTATACGAGGATTAATATACTTTGCTACATTAAAGTTACTTTTGATCGGTGATGATAAAAGTGGACATCGGGTATATCATGAGTCGTATGAGAAATATGAATGATAGATAAAGAATTTAACCCTCCTATAATTAGGAGAGATATTATTGGCCTTTTGATTGAGTGATTATAAAAGCATGGCCATGCTCAAATAATGATTTATCTTGATAGTCTACTCATGGATCAAGTAAACCCGGATTAATGTTGAAGAGGATGACTAAATACATGCCTCGAGTTTAATCTATAATATGTATGGTTAAGGGATTATATTACACGAAAACCCTTAATCACGAAAGGTTTTTATCTAATCACGATTTAATTATTGTTTAATTGGTACAATGATGTATTACTAGATACCGCTCATTGTTTATAATTTTAGAGAATAAATTATTGCCAATTAATAATAGCCTATAGGGTCGCACAAATAGAGCTTAATGGAATAGTTAATTAAAATTATGGATTTAAATTAATTGATGATTATTCGAATTTTATTATAATTAAGTAAGACTTAATTGAGATATAATAAATTCGAATTAAAAGGAATGTTTTTGCCCATAATAATTAAGTATGACTTAATTATTAATTAAATAATAGAAATTCGTTTTTATTATTTAATCCAATACCTACTAGGGTTGGGCTTTGCTGTTATGGGCCCTTTTTAATCAGCCATTTTAAATACATAATGAGGTTTAAAGAGGCTTGTACGTTTTTGAAGAAAAACCCAGCAGCAAAGAGAGGCAGAGGCACTTTCAGATCGTCAAGAAGGAGGCTAGTACATCCATTCTGTAGTCAAGTTTGTGAGACGTTCTTGGAAGTGCTCGTGTAGATACCATAGAGGTGTTTCTCCGAGAGGTAGACACAAAGCGTATAGCTAGGATCTCCGTTGAGTTCGTGAAATCAGGCTCTTAAAAGGTATGATTCGTTCTCTCCATAATCTGTCCACAATTATACAATGGATCCTGTGTTTGGGTTTTCGAAAATTTTGTTTTATTTACGTTTATCCGCTGCGTTTTATGCCTCGGAACCCAACAATTTGGCCATAAGTGCTAGATTGACATAGCTTGTTTCATCATCCTCTTCTAGTCCATCTGCGGCCCAGTCATTTTTCCTGGTGATGAAAGTCCTTTCCTTTTGTTTGAGCAACTCAAAATATTTCTGCTTATAATCCACAGGCTTAAACTTCTTTTTGCCAGAATCAGACTTTCTGCATTCACTAGCAAATGACCTGCCAAGCCACACTTGAAACACTTGAATTTAGACTTGTCAACCATGTTTCAATTTGACTTGGATGCTCCAAAATTCTTCTTGAATTTAGCTTGGAAAACCTCCTGAATAGAAAAGCCAGATCTCATCTATGTCATCCTGTCATCTTGACTAAGATGTTCTTCATGTTCAGCTACTAGCCCTTTTCCCTTGCCTTCACAAACTCTAGGGTTTGGTGCAGATCTATAATACCCCAATTTTGGAAATTTTGAAACCCTGATGAATAGTAACTTTTTGCTGATGATGCTGATTAGGAAAATTATCAGACCACTATATAGGAGTACTGTTATGGAAATTCTGAGATCGTATTAATATTCCATAAAGTAATGAGTGTATGTAAGGTCGTCAGAATTCAATTCGAACACTTTGATTATTCCCGAAAATCCACCAGATACCGAAAGAATTGAGTATACGGTAATATTTAAAAGGATTTAAATTCAAGGATTATAACAAGGATCATAACAGGAATTTAAAATATTGAGAAAGGTCTAGGGGAACCCAAGTAATAAGATCCCGGATATGATCCCTCAAACGATAAATGAGAACGAAAGTTAAGCGAACCGTATAACAGATAAGCGATCATTAGCCAAGTAATTAAGGGTAATCAAAGAGGTGTGGATTGATGTCATCATACCACAAGGAGAAGGCATGTGTTAAAAATGACACAAGCATGGTGACATAAGCATGACAAGAGTTTTGTTTTGTTGGTTGATTTTGGGCCATGTAAAATTAACCATGGTAAAAGGCTAAAACAATTTCCAAGACAAAAGAAGAAGCAACCAAGAAAATATCATAAACAAAAAGAAGATAAGTTGACCTTGCATAAAAGCTCTCGGCTTCTCATTTCAAGGAAGAGAAAAATTGCAAAATCCAAGCATCACTTCATAAACAAATCCAAGGTAATTTCCTTAGCTTCTTGGTGATTAGATAAGTATATCCTAGGAGTTTAAGCTTCCAATTCCTCATAAATCTCTTCCAATAAATCAAGGAAGAAGATGGTGAATAGTAACTTTCAAGAAATAACTTTAGTTTTCTTGATTTTTATGAAAGTTTAAGGTCATACAAGCAAGATTCAAGGTTCTTTTAGGCATTCAAAGCTCTTGTGTTATGTTAGGAAGCTTCAAGAAGGTATAAACTTCGAACCACAGCTTTACTTTCGAGTATTTATGAATGGTTTTGATTGATATAGTATATGAGAAGCATGATGCTTGTTTGCTTAAAGTTTGGTTGGGTTTGTAGTGATTTTGATGATTGATTCTTGATTATGGTTAAGGAATCTTAAGTATAGTTAGTAGCTCTTGTTTGTGATTGAATGCGTTGGAAAATCTTGAGGTTTGGGACTGATGTAGTAAGGTTTAGATGAAGTTTGGTTGTATTGATGGTTATGAGTTGGTTGTGGTGGATGGAGTAGTTTAAACATTGGTAATCGCGTAAACATAGCCGTCATAATGCCCATTTTATTCAACTTCTTGTTCTTAGTGTTCAGGACATAAAACTCAACAACCAATCTGCAACATTGCCATTTTTAGCTAGAGCGGTCGTAAGCTTCGTTTTGATATGTGGTTCACTTGGTTCCGAGTACGGTTTGGGAGAAACGACCGTTTTAATTAACAGCATTTCGTGAACGAACCTTTACCCCTTGATTTACTTTGAGACCTTGTTTAAGGCCCTTAAAAGACTAATTGGATTACGATATAATTATGTAAGGTGGGTTAGGAAGTTAATAGAGTATTCGTGAAAGAGTTGCATTGAATTCATAACGGTTAATGTATTAAAATTGGTGGAGCCGAGGGTACGCAAGCGATTAACGTAAATCGTTAAGCGTGTAAGCGACCGTAAGCGACCATTAGGGTATGAGTGAGTTTTGACTAGTTTCTTAAACGACCGTGGTCTAATTCTGGATTATGTTTGGTTCATAGGTTATCGGACCCACTCTAAGCTTAAGTCTATCCCGGAACACTCAGGCAAGTTTTCTACCCGTATAACTGTTGTTGTGATGTATATGTGTATATATTATTGTGATAAGTGCTGATTGTTATTAGCAAATCTTGCGATATATTGGAGCATGTTGAAATGATATATATGCATGCCTGTTCGTAATCTTGATATTCTATTATCAATTCAATGCTTGTAAACTGCATAATACCTATGCTAGAGATAAGCAGTAGTTGCGTATACCCTTAGTATAAGGGACCCGAAGTGAACATTTTTCTAAACCGGGAGTCGATGTTCCCGAGTATAATATATATATATAGTTTCTATAACTACTAATCGAATAAGGTATATTCGATAGTTTTGAATAATCAAACTTATTTTCGATTATTCAAATAAAGATCGTACTTTCGTATAAGTATATCTTTGTTATTTGTTACTCATTTCAAGTATGAGTTTTAAAAACTTCTACTTCAATTATTTTTATAAATATTATCCTTATGAGAATATTATTTTAATAATAATATTAAGATATTATCTAACATACCGGAAATGATCTATTTTATTAAATCATCAGTACTCTAAACTTCTTTAAAATGTTTTCGAGTCTTCAAAATGATTTAAAAGTTAGAGCGGATCCCAAAACTCATTTTTAGATTTCAGATCTTCCTTCGAAGGGGATTTAAATACTCGCTCAAACCTTAAGGGATCCGGCTCCGTGGGGTATTTTTGGAGCAACGAAGTTGCTAACTGATAAAAAAGTTTGATTACTTGCCCAATATTGTCACACCCCCAACTTAAAAATATATAATATATAACTATTACAATATTTAAAGAAAGTAAATATAACTGAATCCAAGATCTTACAGTTTAGGGTTTGGGAACAGCCCAACACTACCATCTATTACAACTGATTTTAATATCGAGTCCTCACACAAAACTATCTCTTATTCTACCTGAGCTCGGCAAACGCATCGGCATCATAAGTCTTACGTGCTGTCTGCTTGAATCTAACCATAGCTGCTAGCTGAAATATCAGGGTTAAAGCAGTAGTGAGCCAAATGCTCAGCAAGTGCTAAACAATACGATACAAAACATAAGTCGAGATATAAATAGAGTAC
>NW_027419425.1:0-44135 GCF_009905375.1 Apium graveolens
TGTAAATGTATGAGATTTGTATAATTTTATTGAAATAATGATATTTGTGAAACATATTTTTCATATAACATGTTTTAAAAAATATTTTATTTGTAAATATAGATGGACTCAGAGGACTCCATTAAACGGTGGACTCCATAGAACTTTATCATATATATATAATCGGAGGTCAAACCCCACGTTGACCAGTATATATATATCTGAAAAAATAAAGGTAGAATAAGTAATCGATTTATGATTCATGAGTTTTGGAAGGGTTAACGGATTGATAAATTATTATTTTAAAACTTGATAGAAATTAAAAAATTGATCCTGAAATAAATCGATTCAAGACTTTGAAATAATTTGAAGAAAAAATAGAAATTTCTGTCCATCAATAGGAAATAAAAAAATTGTCCTGAACAATAGGATAGTCACGTAAGAAAATAAATTTATTTTGTCAATATAAATAAGAACATTTTAACCGGGTGTCTCGAATGAGGGAAAATGTTTTGTGTTATATATAATCGCGAATAAAGCTCAAATAATAAACTTGTAAATTTTAATTTAAAATAGGCACAACAATTACCAACATCAAAATTAGGAAAGGGAGGAGATAAAACTTGCAATATTTCAGTTTATTAGCTCACTGCTCAAGAAATCTCACCTCTTCCTACTTAAATACTTCTCGCGTGGAGAAATTCTAAAAATAATAATCTCCAGAAAATATTTCAGTATAAAATAATTAAACCACGAATTCTTATACTATTTTTATTTAATAGTTTAATAATTCATAAATATTGACTACTAGATCAATACTTACACTTTGAAAAATTATGACATAAATTGAACAAACATTTCACTTCATATTTTAATAAATTTAATAACATTCCTTTAGCGTATACTAATCATTTTCCATATTAACTCATTTAAAATTAATTCTATATTTGTGCTTATAAAATAGATTTATTAAATAATATCTATCCTTTTCGATACCAAATCTTCGATTCACTTGGCAATTAAATTTTACTCTACTTTCGAATAATGCAATTAATTTATCCTAAAACTAATATGATTTTCCGCTATTTGCTACTCACTAACAAATCTCAAATTTACCCACCAACACTTTTATGTCACATTTCAATATATTCTAGAATACCCTCTAAATACAATATGTATACATAAATTATGTCAAAAACACCAATTTTAATAAAACAAAATACCTTTCCAATACATCAATAACCTTTAGAACATTCATATCAAGAACCTTAATTTTAAAATCCAATAATCTAACATCAATTTCTACATGTTATTGAACTCCATATCATCATATAATATACCAAAATTATGAGGAAGAAAAGATCTACATGATTCTGCCATCTATCACATCAAAAACATCACAACAAAAATTCCTAATTTAATCCATAAATAATTCAAGTTAAAATAATTAAATAGAAAAATACCTTGATTTCTACACTTGAATAGATGGTGGATTCAGAAAGAGTCTTTCAAGACTTCGATTTGATAGATTGGGCACGCATAAATTCGGAGTTATCGATAACGCTTCGTTGTGCCTTTGAGTATGAAAGACGCGACGTTTTTTGGGGTTTTTCTCTATAAATTCTAAATATTTCTACTCATCCATTATGATTATAAACGAATAAAATGAAAATAATAAAGAGGGCTCTCATATATTATGGAATATTGGTTCGTATTGGATCATTTTGGATCGATAAATTAGTTACTGAGCCCGCTACGTAACTGTACAAAAAAATGATATGATTTAATAACCATATGGGATAATTAATCCAAACCGGGCTTTTATAAAATACTTTAGAATGAAGATAATGTAATATTATCTCATCTTTCAATAATATGGATTTTGTTGATATATCGAAATAAGTAGTGTGTCGAATATTGTACACGGGGATGCGTACTGGTTTAAATTTGTAATCCGGATCGAAAAAGTCAAACACGGCAAATATACGGAATTACAGATTGGGGTTAGGAAGGAGTTTCCGAAGAGTTTTCGGGTTGAAAAATGTAAAAAATGGTTGAGGTTGGACGATTCTCGACTTTATAATGTAATTTTTATAATTATTCAAAAAACAATTATTAAATCTATAAATCATTATAAAATCATATAATGATCCAAAAATTACCAGAAAAATATCACAATTATCTATATTTTATCTTGGGCATAGTATAATTAATATACTCATATCTTATCAATCATCAGATAATTCACCAAAATTTACATAATAATAATAAAATAATAATTGAATTATTGATAAAAATAATTTTACACGATATCCCGGATATTACAGTTACGGTACACTAATGTAGTAAAATTTATATAATAACGAATTTTATTTATATTCTTCTACATTTATCGTTCATGTTGTTAAAAATATCTAAAGATTAACAATTAAAAGGTACTCATTTAATTCCTTTTTAAGTATATTTTAATTTATAAGTCCATACATTAAATTAAGAAATAATTTAATTCCTCAATACATTTTATTTATATTAGTTCTTGAATTTCAATCATTTTGCATTACCAATTTGTGAAATAAATTAAATTTTATAAATTTTAAAATATACACACAAGACCCACATAGATAAATGTGATTTGCATAAACAAAATTATTATATTGGTATTACATTGTATTATAGTAGTATAAATAATATTCATTTCGTAAAAAGAAAAATAATTTTTTTATCATATAATAGAATTAAGAAAAGATAATATTTATATGCATGCCTCATAAATAAAAAAAATATCACTTCCTATTTTTAAAAAATATTTTTTACTGAGCAGTGTTGTAAAGAAAAAGTAAACTTTATATTTTAGTGTCATATAATAAATTAATAGTAAAAATTAAAATATATTCCAAAATTAAATATTTTTTTATTAATAATCAACATCAAAATTAAGAAAAATAATTTGCAGTCTCGTAAATATATAATTTACTAAAAAATATAATATTAACTTGGTAAAAATGTTCTAGTATTTATTAATTATTTTTCATGATTTAAAGTTTTATTGCAGAAATATGATATGATTGATTTTTTTTGATTTAGTGAATATGATGGACCAGTGAATTTGCTAGATATGTGAGTTGTAAATTTTAATTAGTATTTTAATCAGCCATTAGAATTAGGGATTTTTTAAATTATTTAGTCTAGGTCGTCTATTAAATTAGGGTTTTAATATATAGGGTCCATTAAAGTTCAAAGCACCTTCTTCTCCTAGCCTCCTTCTTCCCTTGTCCTAGCCCTCCTTCCCTCCCCTTATAAAGCCTCTTTTATCCTTACTAAAGGTGTAGAGCCTCTTGTTTTCTTAAAAAGAATCCCTTTCTTTGTCTCTCCCCTTGAAACCCCAATAGTTATTTCTCGGCCAAATCCAATCTAGTAATTTTTCCTCTAATGTTATGCTTATGGAGTATTCACTAATATATATTTTCCTCTAAGGGTGTACTTGAGGAGGCCGGAAACCGACAACAAATACTCTGGGACAAGCAGAAAAAAACCTTGTTTAGACAAGCGTAAAACTATCATCATTGACATTGAAGATGATGGTTAGACTTCTAATTTTTTTTTCTTTAATAATATTTTCTATCTAAATATGGTTTTAGTTCAATGCCTCCTTACTCTTTTTTGCTAAATCAGAGTCGCCTTACTTTTTGCAGCTGAAGAATTTGACATACAACCTAAGGAGATCAGAAAAGCAATTGGTCAGACTTCTCGTATTGTTAAGCCTTCACGGAAATTAAACAGAAGCTGTCCCTATGGCCAAGCTCTCATTGATGAATTAATGCGAGAATGGCAAGTACAACAAACACCCTGCAGAATTAGCAGCAGAGGAGAAATATCTCTAGTAGCACTAATTTGTTATAAACCTTTAAATTATTTTTATAGATTACAATGTTCTTTTCATGATTGTTTATTTTTTTATGCCACTATGTTACATATATGTTATTATCCAATTTTTCTTTACATCTTACTGTCACAAAAAAATTTGGATAGCTAGTGACAACAATACTTTATTGCTCTATATTGTTCGGCGGAATGGAATAGAATGTTAACTCCGCTTGCATATCTCTTGAAGCTCATGTTCCTTCGTGTGATCGATAACAACATTACCAAGAAACCTAACTATCGATTGTATGTTATCTATAAACTCAAATCACTGTGTGTGTTGGATTTCAAGTAAGTTTAACAAAAGGTCAGTCCTTTTTTACCAATTAACTGAGTGGTTGTTTTTATTGACATAGGTTAGAGTAACTTTTATATGTAACAAAAAGTTATCTTCCTATAGTTGGAGCCTGTATACTTATGCTATGAAAATTATGTGTTCTGTGGTTTAAAATTTTAATGTTCTTGTGCTTGCTTCATAATTTTGACATATATGATAGTATAGATTCTCTTTTAGCCCGTTGATTGCATGTGCGTTAACATTTATATTTTTATGGCATTTACACATATGTTGTTAATTTGTAGTATAAATGTTTTCATGGAAACACTTTTAACTAGTATATATTATTAATGACAGGAGTGAATTGAAGCAGCTCGTATGTTTGCATCAGAGGAAGCTGAGGCAAGAAAGAAGTCTTTTAAAATATTTTTACCTGGCAAGTTGCCTGCCCCGAGCGAGGTACCGAAGGAAGGGCAACCACCTAAAAATGTTTCCCCAACACGAGAGAAAATTACTCGTATTCAAGCGACACAGAGCTGATGGTAATCCAACTTAACCTTTTGCTATCCAGCTTAAGACATTATTATATGGTTGGTTACAAAAAGAACATGCTTTGTAGTAGATTACGTTTTAAGTTATTCGGAAGACTTGTATGCTTAAGCAATATTTTCTAGTTAGTTGATGTGGTTTCACTAGTACAAAACTGATCTTTTACGTCCGTTAAATAGTTACTTGATGCAATGAAATGCACATGTAAGTATGATTCCGCTATGAGATATGACAAAATCAAGCTCCAGAGGAAGAAAGTAAACAAATATGTTTGTTAGTTACACGCACTTGGTAGCATAATACGATCAGATTAATACTAAGGAATTGAGCTCTAAATGACCTATACAAAGGAAACATTGTTATCATATACTGTACTTGGACTTATTTGTTTAGAAGATGGTGAGCATGAATGAGAAAAACAAGAGCAGAAATGAACATTTTTGTGCACCCGACAAAGAAACCTGTAGTGGTAGTTGTATGGAGATGAATTATATACCAAGACATAAAACTGTCCGAAGGAAACAGGAATATATAGCAAAAATGTAAAAGAAAAAAAATTAGATATATACATGTACCTAAAGAGAAAGTTACTCTATGTCTTTCCTTCCTAGCTTTTGGTCTTAGAATGCTAAGCCCTTTCTTTCTATTAGAATTTAAAAAATGCTTAATAAAAGTGGCTTCAACCCTGTCAATTACCTTAACTACCTGCAAAGTTAGCATATATAATGAGTCTTCGGGGAAATAAGGAGACAAATACAAAAGTATAAGTATATATAAAGATATATAAATATATAGAAAGAGTTAGTACTTGCATAAGGAGTAGAAGCTGCTAGTGAAGCAGTTTTAGTAGAAACATCGGAAGCAAGATGAGTTATCTCCTTAGCACTATCCAACCATTCATAGTGTGGATCATTACTTTAATTCAGATAACAAATAAAGTCATTAAAATTATGAAAAACCAATAAATTTATATATAGAGACATCTAAATAGATTGCATCAAATTAAAATTGATATAGTAGAAAATTAGAAACAATACCCAAATGTACGCAGTTTTTCATGAGAATTGAATTTAAGAAAAAACATAAAAAAAATTACAAGAAGAGAGGGAGAGGGGGAGGGGGTTTTAAGGGTACCAACAATCTCCTGGTATCTCAAATATACTAACATGTACCACTGTGGTGTTAGGATTAAACATGGCAGGTAAATGCAAAGTACATTATATATGGGTATAGCTATATATCTCATAATAAACTATTTATATAATATATTATGTTTATTGTTATCATATAAAAAAGAACGTGCACATATTAGTATTGTCTTTGATCGTTATAAGAATGGATTTCTCTCACAAATTGTAAGCCATTAGAATACACATATAAAGGAAAAATAAACTATGTATACATAAATTCGAATATCCCCATGAGAAAAGCGTGATGAGCATATACTACAGCCAACAATAAGGGATAATACTACAACAAAAATAAACCAAAGAAACATGAAATTAGAACAACTTAATTGTAACCCACATCCAAAATCTAGGTCCTTCTACTTCTAAAATACTTAATGAGTGCTAAAAACTAAGTATATTAGAAGAGTAAAAACCTAAATGAGTACTGGATACTAAGTATATTAGAACAATATTACTATTTTACCAAAATTTATTTTCCACAAGAAAAAAAATTATAACTAAAGGTTAGTTCTTTAGACAAAATTTCATAGGATGAAAGTACTGTTGGTGAATCTTAAACTTTGGGTTATACGTTATTTTCGAATAAAGAGTTACCAACGTCTATTTTGTGTAGTGTTTGTTTTCAGGTCCGTTGTTTTAGGAGTTTTGATTGAGTAAAGGAAATAGAGTTAGTGTAGGTTGTGGGCAGGTGATCGTGTCCTGATTTTTAGTATTTTCAGTTTCCTAGTGTATTTCTTTTTTATTGCCTCAGTTTGCAGAAATAAGAAGGTGTATTTTTTTGGAAAGCTGTGTTTTGCTTTTCTTAGTTTTATATCATTCAGTTAATATAAATATATTGACAATATTTGGTATCAGAGCTTAGGATTTCTCGGAGAAAGTCGGAAATATCAGTAATGGATATAAACAAAGCCAAACAAGGAGGGTCGATAGGTTTGAGCTATCCAACACTGGCCAAGAATAAGTACACAACTTGTATCAGGGTCGGCCAGATAATATGTTACCTCAATTGCGGAAAAAGGAACACTAAAAGAGGCCTGAGAGGCCTTGAAAACTATGTGTCACTACACCAGAAACTGAATCAGACAACACCTGTTACACAATGGTGGCCAAAAAAACTGTTGTCCCAAAAAATTAGATAACGGTTATTTGGTAGTTGACCAAAAAGCCTTGTATCATTCTGTTTCACACAATGGTGATTCAACTTATTCAAAAATATTGTCTAAATGGTGCCCCTGTGCTCCAATGAGACAATGGTTGTATTCATCCTCATTGTGTGACTTCTATTGGTATAAGTGTTGTTTAGGTCACAATAAACCGGTGTGTTTTCTATTGTTTTACACAATGGGTTTTAAGGACTGTTGTGCAACTTAGACAATGGTTTTCCGGTACCAATGTGTTATTTATTTGAGACAATGGTGCAGAAAAACCAATGTTAGAAACAAAGCATAACAAACAATAGTTTATCACCTCTGTTGAGTAAAAGAGTTTCAGACAATGGTGTCTTACTCGTTGTCTGAATAACCTGCATTAGAAAATATGTTACAACAACTTTCATGAAAAATAGGTGTCTAATTTTCACAGGGCTTGAATTATTTTTACTGTAAATTTTATTTATATAAAATTAAAAAAAGTCACATTTTCTTTATCGTTGGATTATGAATAGACTATTCTGAGCCGTTGATTTACAAAAAATTAAAATTTTCGTTTCCCCTCTATTTTATTTAGATTCCTGCCTGAATTTTTAAAAAAAATTTGAATTTTTTTTGAAGGTGATTTAGGTTTGGAAGAATGATTTTCTAAAATATAAGACAATAGTTTTAAAATTAAACCATTGTACGAAAGTGTACAAACAAGCCTTTTTTAGGAAACCATTGTGTCATGACATCAACCTTTTTGACAAAATATAAGGCAACGAGTTGGGCGAAAATCCACTGTAAGAACCTATACAAACAAGTCTTTTTCGTTAAAGCCATTGTCTATTGACATCAAATTTCTTGACAATCCCAAAGACTTGAATGGGACTTGAATCGATACCGTACGCTTTCAAAATGTGCTACAAGAGAAGTGATTGGCATGTAAAAACTCACATTATCAAACACATGTTTAAATATCACTAAGGTTATACGAAATAAATAACTTATATTTTTTCGTTATAATATGTTGTATCGTAATCATATACATACGTAGATCTCGTCATTACTTTCGAAATATAGTCGATAACTATACATATGAATGATTCAGGACTTGTTAAGTTTAAAATATTACAGACAGACACTGTATGAGGAAAGAAAAGTCAAATGAGCCATTTAATATCTATCCATTTGAATATATTGTTTTTTCTTAATTTATTTCGATATAGGGGTAAGTACCACATAAATGGTCTTTAACAATACCCAAACAACGAGACTCGTTCCCGATTTACTAGATAAATTTTTTAAAATGAAATTTTCAAAGATCCAACTGTACGGATGTTAAGATATATCAATTTTATTCATATGAAAAATTATAAAAAAAATTAAATTCATCTTGCATGTGAAGATTAGAAAATTTTAGTAAAAGTACAACTCCAAACAACGAGACTCGTTCACGATTTATTAAATAAATTTTTAAAATGATTTCTTGGATGATCCAACCGTATAGATGTTAAGATATATCAAGTTTAGTCATATGAAAAAATTATTAAAAAATTTCAAATTCATCTTGCATGTGAGGATTAGAAAAAATCTAGTAAAAGTACAACTCCAAAAAACGAGACTCATTCCCAATTTACTAGATAAATTTTTAAAATGATTTCTTCAACGATCCAACCGTACGGATGTTAAGATATATCAATTTTAGTCATATGAAAAAATTATTAAAAAATATGAACTTCATCTTGCATGTCAGGATTAGAAAAATCCGGTAAAAGTACCTCTCCCGACAACGAAACTCGTTCCTGATTTACAAGATTAATTTTTAAAATAATTTTTTCGACGATCCAACCGTGCGGATGTTAAGATATATCAATTTTAGTCATATGAAAAAATTATTAAAAAATATGAACTTCATCTTGCATGTTAGGATTAGAAAAATCCGGTAAAAGTACGCCTCCCGACAACGAGACTCGTTCCTGATTTACAAGATTAATTTTTAAAATGATTTTTTTGACGATCCGACCGTACGGATGTTAAGATATATCAATTATAGTCATAAGAAAAAATTATTAAAAAATATGAACTTCATCTTGCATGTCAGGATTAGAAAAATCGGGTAAAAGTACCCCTCCCGACAACGAGACTCGTTCCCGATTTACAAGATTAATTTTTAAAATGATTTTTTCGACGATCCAACCGTACGGATGTTAAGATATATCAATTTGCGTCATATGAAAAAATTATTAAAAAATATGAACTTCATCTTGCATGTTAGGATTAGAAAAATCCGGTGAAAGTACCCCTCCCGACAACGAGACTCGTTCCCGATTTACAAGATTAATTTTTAAAATGATTTTTTCGACGATCCGACCGTACGGATGTTAAGATATATCAATTTCAGTCATAAGAAAAAATTATTAAAAAATATGAACTTCATCTTGCATGTCAGGATTAGAAAAATCGGGTAAAAGTACCCCTCCCGACAACGAGACTCGTTCCCGATTTACAAGATTAATTTTTAAAATGATTTTTTCGACGATCCAACTGTACGGATGTTAAGATATATCAATTTTAGTCATATGAAAAAATTATTAAAAAATATGAACTTTATCTTGCATGTCAGGATTAGAAAAATCCGGTAAAAGTACCCCTCCCAACAACGAGACTTGTTCCCGATTTACAAGATTAATTTTTAAAATGATTTTTTTGACGATCCAACCGTACGGATGTTAAGATATATCAATTTTAGTCCTATGAAAAAATTATTAAAAAATATGAACTTCATCTTGCATGTCAGGATTAGAAAAATCCGGTAAAAATACTTCTCCCGACAACGAGACTCGTTCCCGATTTACAAGATTAATTTTTAAAATGATTTTTTCGACGATCCAACCGTACGGATGTTAAGATATATCAATTTTAGTCATATGAAAAAATTATTAAAAAATATGAACTTCATCTTGCATGTTAGGATTAGAAAAATCCGGTAAAAGTACCCCTCCCGACAACGAGACTCGTTCCCGATTTACAAGATTAATTTTTAAAATGATTTTTTCGACGATCCGACCGTAAGGATGTTAATATATATCAATTTTAGTCATAAGAAAAAATTATTAAAAAATATGAACTTCATCTTGCATGTCAGGATTAGAAAAATCGGGTAAAAGTACCCCTCCCAGCAACGAGACTCGTTCCCGATTTACAAGATTAATTTTTAAAATGATTTTTTCGACGATCCAACCGTACAGATGTTAAGATATATCAATTTTAGTCATATGAAAAAATTATTAAAAAATATGAACTTCATCTTGCATTTCAGGATTAGAAAAATCCGATAAAAGTACCCCTCCCGACAACGAGACTCATTCCCGATTTACAAGATTAATTTTTAAAATGATTTCTTGGATGATCCAACCGTATAGATGTTAAGATATATCAAGTTTAGTCATATGAAAAAATTATTAAAAAATTTCAAATTCATCTTGCATGTGAGGATTAGAAAAAATCTAGTAAAAGTACAACTCCAAAAAACGAGACTCATTCCCAATTTACTAGATAAATTTTTAAAATGATTTCTTCAACGATCCAACTTTACGGATGTTAAGATATATTAATTTTAGTCATATGAAAAAATTATTAAAAAATATGAACTTCATCTTGCATGTCAGGATTAGAAAAATCCGGTAAAAGTACCTCTCCCGACAACGAGACTCGTTCCTGATTTACAAGATTAATTTTTAAAATGATTTTTTCGACGATCCAACCGTACGGATGTTAAGATATATCAATTTTAGTCATATGAAAAAATTATTAAAAAATATGAACTTCATCTTGCATGTTGGGATTAGAAAAATCCGGTAAAAGTACGCCTCCCAACAACGAGACTCGTTCCCGATTTACAAGATTAATTTTTAAAATGATTTTTTCGACGATCCGACCGTACGGATGTTAAGATATATCAATTTTAGTCATAAGAAAAAATTATTAAAAAATATGAACTTCATCTTGCATGTCAGGATTAGAAAAATCGGGTAAAAGTACCCCTCCCCAAAACGAGACTCGTTCCCGATTTACAAGATTAATTTTTAAAATGATTTTTTCGACGATCCAACCGTACGGATGTTAAGATATATCAATTTGCGTCATATGAAAAAATTATTAAAAAATATGAACTTCATCTTGCATGTTAGGATTAGAAAAATCCGGTAAAAGTACCCCTCCCGACAACGAGACTCGTTCCCGATTTACAAGATTAATTTTTAAAATGATTTTTTCGACGATCCGACCGTACGGATGTTAAGATATATCAATTTCAGTCATAAGAAAAAATTATTAAAAAATATGAACTTCATCTTGCATGTCAGGATTAGAAAAATCGGGTAAAAGTACCCCTCCCGACAACGAGACTCGTTCCCGATTTACAAGATTAATTTTTAAAATGATTTTTTCGACGATCCAACTTTACGGATGTTAAGATATATCAATTTTAGTCATATGAAAAAATTATTAAAAAATATGAACTTCATCTTGCATGTGAGGATTAGAAAAATCCGGTAAAAGTACCCCTCCCAACAACGAGACTTGTTCCCGATTTACAAGATTAATTTTTAAAATGATTTTTTTGACGATCCAACCGTACGGATGTTAAGATATATCAATTTTAGTCATATGAAAAAATTATTAAAAAATATGAACTTCATCTTGCATGTCAGGATTAGAAAAATCCGGTAAAAATACTTCTCCCCACAACGAGACTCGTTCCCGATTTACAAGATTAATTTTTAAAATGATTTTTTCGACGATCCAACCGTACGGATGTTAAGATATATCAATTTTAGTCATATGAAAAAATTATTAAAAAATATGAACTTCATCTTGCATGTTAGGATTAGAAAAATCCGGTAAAAGTACCCCTCCCGACAACGAGACTCGTTCCCGATTTACAAGATTAATTTTTAAATGATTTTTTCGACGATCCGACCGTACGGATGTTAATATATATCAATTTTAGTCATAAGAAAAAAATATTAAAAAATATGAACTTCATCTTGCATGTCAGGATTAGAAAAATCGGGTAAAAGTACCCCTCCCGACAACGAGACTCGTTCCCGATTTACAAGATTAATTTTTAAAATGATTTTTTCGACGATCCAACCGTACGGATGTTAAGATATATCAATTTTAGTCATATGAAAAAATTATTAAAAAATATGAACTTCATCTTGCATGTTAGGATTAGAAAAATCCGATAAAAGTACCCCTCCCGACAACGAGACTCGTTCCCGATTTACAAGATTAATTTTTAAAATGATTTTTTCGACGATCCGACCGTACGGATATTAAGATATATCAATTTCAGTCATAAGAAAAAATTATTAAAAAATATGAACTTCATCTTGCATGTCAGGATTAGAAAAATCGGGTAAAAGTACCCCTCCCGACAACGAGACTCATTCCCGATTTACAAGATTAATTTTTAAAATGATTTTTTCGAAGATCCAACCGTACGGATGTTAAGATATATCAATTTTAGTCATATGAAAAAATTATTAAAAAATATGAACTTCATCTTGCATGTCAGGATTAGAAAAATCCGGTAAAAGTACCACACCCGACAACGAGACTCGTTCTCGATTTACAAGATTAATTTTTAAAATGATTTTTTCGACGATCCAACCGTACGGATGTTAAGATATATCAATTTTAGTCATATGAAAAAATTATTAAAAAATATGAACTTCATCTTGCATGTCAGGATTAGAAAAATCCGGTAAAAGTACCCCTCCCGACAACGAGACTCGTTCCCGATTTACAAGATTAATTTTTAAAATGAATTTTTCGACGATCCAACTGTACGGATGTTAAGATATATCAATTTTAGTCATATGAAAAAATTATTAAAAAATATGAACTTCATCTTGCATGTCAGGATTAGAAAAATCCGGTAAAAGTACCCCTCCCAACAACGAGACTTGTTCCCGATTTACAAGATTAATTTTTAAAATGATTTTTTTGACGATCCAACCGTACGGATGTTAAGATATATCAATTTTAGTCATATGAAAAAATTATTAAAAAATATGAACTTCATCTTGCATGTCAGGATTAGAAAAATCCGGTAAAAGTACCCCTCCCGACAACGAGACTCGTTCCCGATTTACAAGATTAATTTTTAAAAAGATATTTTTCCGATGATCTTGTAGAATGTTAATGTTATTACATTTAATACTGTAAAAAATAATTTTCAATTTTCAATTTTTATACTGAAAATTATTTGATGTTATTATTATTTAAATGCAGCTACTTGTAAATTTGATATTTTTTTACTAAATCATGACTAAGATTAGGTTCCCTCCACCGGCCAATATTTCATTTCCCCCTTCTCAGATTTTGGTTTCCCCCCTTCTTTCTCAATCCCTAAATATAATACCCGGCCGCCGCTATTCAATCTCATCATACAATCTCCCTTCTCAATGTTTCCCCTTCTCTCCTTCTCTCCGTCTCTCCCCCTCTATCTCCCTCTCTCTCAATCTTACAACCAGAACCAATACACTTCATACACACCCACATCGATTTATGTGTACTTTTCTTCGATTTGGGGCTGTTTTCTTTTTTTCATTCTCCTATTTTTAATTGGGTTTTAATTTATGTTTCGGCATAAAGTTATGGAGGTTAAGCATTTTGGGTGTAGTAGAAGGACGAAATGGACACTACTGATTGCCATAACCCGGTATGTTCATCACTATTATCTTAAACCTCTGTTTCAGTTATCCAGAGTAATTTGTGACTTAAATCCAGAGTAATTTTTATTTCAAATAGCCAATTTATGTGAATTACAAGAAGCTTGGCATCTGTAGTAGTACTACATACATACTACTTTATTTTAAGCAGAAGTACATAAGTACAGTGATAGATTATGTAGGGTTTGCAGAGGAATGCCAATCAAAGTCAGTCCAGAGGAAGGCTCCATGGCGAAGGCTCTCTTGTAGGCAAGATCCCGTGGGGCGACAGCCCATACGCAGCTAGAAGCATGTCAGAGAATTGATTCAGGCATGTCTTGGTAGTCTTTCTTGGTGTAGCGTGGGTAATGTAATTAGTTTTACAATTAGTTTGATTGGATGTTTTTAAGTGGAGCCCAATCTTTAATTTGTTGGAATTAGTAAGTTAATTGAGTCCTTTATAATTTTATGTTATATTATGAGATGGTTTTTTTAGAACTAGGTGTATAATAAGCTCTGTTTCTCCTCTGGTTGGAGATGTAGCTCTGGATTTCGAAGCTGAGGCTATTTTCGATCAGGAACTCATCAATGTAAGTAACTAGATATCAGAGTTTTCGTACCATTTTCAAATTTTCGGCTAGAGTTGGTTACTCTCGAAATAACTAGTTTTTATAAATTGAGCGTCTCTTTGTACTTGGAGTTGTTCTAATTGAGCACGATGCCTTTTTCTGGCTGATTATTATATTATTATTGTCTTATAACACTGTTGTTTTGATGTCTTGTTTAATTGAGATGTATGTTGTTTATCCCAAATTGTGAAATCTAAATACTTTACTGAAATGAGTACTAGGGCAGACCCTGTTGAATATCAAGATTCTATTTCTGTAATGGTTTAATCTACTCCTGGATTACTTGATGAACCGATATTTGATTTGTATCTTCTGGATGATAACACTACTAGGTGGACAAAGAAGAGCAAGGTTGAGTTTATCACATAAAGCATCACCTCATTCAGAAAAAAGTTGCAGCACAAAGGTGATCCCCTCCCTCTCTCTATCTCTCTCTGTCCACATGAAATAAATAGATAAATTATGAATCATTACACGTAAAATTTTTATCTGTTTTTTTTATGAATAGAGTAGCATTGACAACTGATTTTTTATGTAAAATTTATGTATAAATTTTATACTCCTATTTTTGGTGCATTGGTTTCATGTGTATTTACCTGGTGGCTATGTGTTGTGCAGATGTTGCTGCACAGGGGGTGCATCCAGGCCAATGGATGTTGCTAAAAAAAAGTAAAAGAACAGAGAAAAACCTTTTGTTTCTTATACTGAACTCCAAGCCGAGGATGGTAAGTTTATATATATATATATATATATTTAACAGTTGGAATTTTTTCAAAAACTCTTGTAAGCAAGTCATTAGTATTGGCAAGTTGTGCAGCTTTCAAATTTTTAGATGACTGTCGAAAATGTACACAATATGCATGATTTATTGTATAAATTAGCAAATAAAAGTAAAATGACGTACTGCAAGTATGACTTGCCCTGATGGGTGTTAATGTATTATTTTGTGTTGGTAAGCCTGAGCTTAATTAGACATGGATTGAGAAGGGAATTTGGCTCTGCAAGGGCCATGTCAATTCTAGGTGTTTGGCAGCATATCTTTGGTGTTCAAGGCATCATTTTTTCTTTGTGGTCATTGACTTATGATCTAGTAATAGGATGTCCATAGATTTGCCACTTATAAAAGCTTTGTAGGTTTTGATAGTTGATCTTTTTCGGTGAATTCATAATTAAGAATTCACTTTTTCCTCTTTGTGTTTTAATTTGGAAGAATTCACTTTTTCCACTTTTTCATAATTTTTTATTCAAAATTATGAGAGATGTGTATTTGTTTTATGTTATTGTTCTTCGGTAAAAAAGAGCATGTATCTTGGATAAAAAATTAGCATGTATCTTGGATAAAAAATTAGATTGTCCTAGTATACATCTGAAATTGATTTATTTTATACTAGTACCTTCTATATAATGTAAAATTTGTGCACTTTTGATTAAGCTTTTTCTGATGCATTCAATTTGATTTAATTCATGTACTAACTCCAACAAATAACTAATCTTGGAGGTAAAAGGATGTTAAGTTTGAAGATGGAAGAGAAAAGGACCGGAGCTCAAGATCTCAATTTCTTAATTGAAAAATGAGTGTGAAAAATAGATTTGTAGCTACAATTGTAATTCTTCTTTATAAATTTTGAATATTAAATTTTAATTTTATTTGTAATTTTTTACAATAGGATTAAGACACAGTTTTATTTTAACAATACTATTTGATTTGTTTCAAATGAGTTTGATCTGGTACACAATTGTGTGAAAGCCAATAAAAATTATTAAAACCATTGTATGTCTTACTTTATAAAATTATTTTCTTGTAACAATATCTTTGTCATTACAAAAACTATTGTGAGCATAGCTGAAACATAATACCCCAAAAATAAAAAACCGTTGTCTAAAGTATTGTTTTCTTAATAAAAACCATTGTTTAACTAGATGAAATTTATACATAAACTGTTGTAGGAGTAAATTCGCATAACACTATTTTTAACTATTGTGCCTCTAAATTGTTACAACGGCTAAGAAACTGTTGTTTGTAGAATATTAGAAAGGGTCATATGCGTTGTGTGAATAAAATGAGACAAAGGTTTTATATTCAGTTGTGTGATGTATTTGTTACAATGGTGCGTAACCATTGTATGAGTACCAAACACACCGCCCCCGGATAGACAACGAAAAATTCATCTTTTAGACAACGGTGGAAAACCATTGTCTGATTCAATATTTCTTGTAGTGTGTCAAGGTGCATAACGCGTGATCAAGGCTAAGGTTCACACATTGAGACTAGAGTTTGAATCAATGTGCATGAAAGACAGCGAACAGCTCGATCACTTCTACCTGAGGTTGAATGGGTTGGTGACTAATATAAGAGCACTCAGCGAAGAAATGAAAGAAGCCTATGTGGTCAAAAAACTGCTTCGTGCAATGCCAACAAAATTACTACAAATTGTTTTGACTTTTGAGCATTTTAGAAATTTAGAAACTCTATATGTGGAAGAGGTAGTAGGATATCTGAAAGCTCATGAAGAACGATTGAAAGGGGGTAAGAAATGTGAATCAAATGGAGGACAACTCATGCTCACCGAGGAAGAATGGAAGAAATATGAGAGTAGTGATGGGAAATTATTGTTGACTCGTGAACATTGGCTAAAAATAATTAATCGCATCAACACATATAACTAATCGTCAAGTTTTATAAATCGTGGAGGTCGTGATAAAAGTGCTTTGAAGTGTTACAACTGTTCTGCCTATGGTCACTTTGCTGTTGATTGTCATAAACCCAGGCGTACAAGAGATTTAAAGGAAGTTATAAAATGGCCAAGGCCAATGAAGATGAGGAATCGACTCTTCTCTTGGAAAAGTATGACGATGCAGATGCTACACGCCTATGTGAAAAGTAGGTAATGCCCTCTCAATTTATAAAATTTCAAAATAAATCGAATATTTGGTATTTGGATAACGGAACAAGTAGTCATATGACGGGTTTCAAATCAAAATTCACAGAATTGAATGAGAAGATTACTGGATAGGTGAGTTTTAGGGATGGTTCTACTATGAAGATAGAGGTAAAGGGTTCTATATCTTTCACTTTCAAAAATAGGGAAGTTCAAATTCTTGACAATGTATAACATATCCTTACTCTTTGGAATAATATAATAAGTCTTGGACAATGGTCGGAGGAAGGAAATAAAATAGCTCCCCATAAAGGTAAAGTGAACTCAAAACAGACTCACGCCTCATGAAGGTAAAGGGATCTCAAAATAGACTCTATAAAATTGTTCTTAATACTGCCAATTCGAAATGCTTACTGTCAAAATAAGATGAGTTATCAAAATTGTGGCATATGTGTTTGGGACACGTACATTATCATACTTTGTCACTAATGAACAAGGATCGAATGATGAACGGAATGCCTAAGATCAATCAGCCAGAGGAGGTGTGTAACGATTGTCTGATGTCGAAGCAAACTAGAAAGCAATTTCCCTCGAAGGCAAGTAATAATGTAATAAAAGTTCTGCAACTGATTCATGAGGATCTTTGTGGCCCATTTCTTCTTGAAACTGCATCTGGTAAGAGGTTTTTTTTTCTTTCCGTGGATGATTTTAGTCGATATATGTGGGTATATTTTTTAAAAAACAAAGATGAAGCATTGGAGGCTTTCAAAATCTTTTATGCTTTGGTTGAAACAGGTCCAGAAAGAAAGGTTAGAGTCGTGATAACTGATTGGGGTTGTGAATTCGGGTCTAACGAATTTAAAAAGTTTTATGAAAAGGATGGATTAACACGACATTACACTGCACCATATACGCCACAGCAGAATGGTGTTATGGAACGTCGAAATCAGACTGTTGTGGAGATGGCCAAGATTTGTTTAAAAGAGATGAAACTCCATTCTTTTATGTGGGGTGAAGTTGTTAGACACTCCGTGTATTTGCTGAACAAGCTTCCAATGAGAGCTCTGTCAGGAATAACTCCATATGAGGCATGGAATGAGAAAAAGCTACAAGTTGGATATATCAGGGTCTTTGGGTCTATTTCTTACATGAGAATTCCAAGTCAGAAAATGAGCAAACTGGATGACAGGAGTAAATCGGTGGTGAATTTGGGCAAAGAACTGGGAACTAAGGCTTATTGCCTTTATGATCCCAGTAGTAACAAGGTTTTTGTGAGCCGAGATATTATATTTAAGGAAAATAATTCGTGGTCTTGGGAGACAAATGATGTTAGTGAAGCTTCCATGTTTATAATTGAGGGTATGGCTGAGGTAAAAGGAAGGGAATCATGAAGTGTTAAAACTAATTTTAGTGAAAGTGTCATTGAAAGTAACAAGTCAGCATATTCCATGTTTCGACCTTTTCGATCCGGCGTACGGTTTTTCCTGCGCGGGTCCCGGCGCAACATTTTCGATACAATATTCGTTTCGGTAAATCAATAAAACCCGTATTTTCGATAAACGGGAGCTTTTTATTAAACTATCACAATTATCACTTCGTAATATGTGTAACCAGGCGCTGAGACCAAGACCGCAGTACAAATTGTACTGATATTGGATAATTATCCCGAAAACCGATACAGTTTGGATCAGTTTTTACAAATAAACATACTGTTTTATATCAGGAATGATCCAACGGGATACTAATATTCCGTAAATATAAATAGCCTTTTTCCATATTTTATTTCGTATCAAAACCATTTGCAGTTAGTTAATTCTATAATTTTCAGAGAAAACCCTAATTACATAAACTGTTCTAAGAATCAAACATCAAAACGAAGGTGTTACCAATCTCTGTTTTCAAAGCTTGAGTAACCAAAACGAAGGATTTGAAGTGTTCTATCAGATTCTGAGCTTTGTTTCACTGCAGAATTAAAGGTTTATTTTCTGGAAATTTATTTATTTTTGAATTAAATTTATTAAAAATATGAATTTTTGTTCGGATGATTGTTTGTATGTTTTGATGATTGCATGTTGTAGAGCTTGTTTTCCTGATGATTTTGATATATTATACGTCTGATTTGGACTTGAATAACATGTTCAAATTTGAGTTTGATTTTCGAATTTTAAAATTAGGGTTTATAACCCGTATGAATGTTCTTAATTGAAATTTGGGGGTTTCTTATTGTGAAATAGATTGATGTTGTGGTATAGTGTATTGTATTCTCTGTGAAATTTGCAATCTAGTCGTACAAGTTTCATGAATCAACGTGGTCTTTAGAGAAGGGAGTTGTGTTTTGAAGTTTACGTCGAACCCGCCGGAAACCGACGAGTTTCTTGATCAAATTCCGGCCAAGTCTGGGGTTATTGATGAATTTTGATTGCAGATATAGGTTCCTGGTATTGTGCAGTTTAATTCTGGAGGTGATGGTGGCGGGAGGATGCCGGAGGTGAGTTCTCCGGCCACCCCCGATTTTCCGACGACTGAAACTGCAAAATTACAGTTTAGTCCCTGTATTTTTGAAGATGGTGAAGTTTAGTCCCTGTAGTTTGCAAAGTTTTCAAAAATAGGATTCATGTTTATAAAATGTTTAAAAATCATATTTCCTATTTATTTTTATTATAAAAATTCATTTTTAATTTCTGAAAATTCTGAAAATTATTATTTTAATTCCGAAAATTAATTTTAATTCAAAAATAAATCTAAATTAATTAGTTAATTAATTTCAGTTAATTTTTAATTAATTAATTGTTCAATTAATTCGAAAATTAATTGATTACTTGATTTAATTAATTATTAATTGATTTTAATCAATTATTTAATTAGATTTAATTATTTAAAAATGATTTAAAAATTCCGAAAAATAGTTTCAAGCTTTAAAATATTATTCTAAATTATTTCCAAAGCTCGATAATTAGTATAAAATTGTTTCGGAGCCAGAATTGGCCTACCGAACCCTATTTATTAACCCGAAATTGATCCAACGACCCGTTTTAATTCCAAAAAATGTTTTAAAAATCATTTTAAATATCAGAAAACCTATTTATGACCCGAGACTTGTTTATAAATAATATATCATTGATTATGTGATGTATTATGTGCTATATGTGAGTTGTTGATTGACTATCGGTCTTTATATTCGGTGTTTACTTGATTATTGCATAACTTTCAATCCGTTCATCGGATTTGGGTAAACGAAGGGTAGATAGAAGTATGTGTTGAAAAGAACTCTATGAGTCGATTATTGATAGATGTTTATGATATGTGAGCAGAAGAGGCAAGGCGTAGGAAAGGGAAACAGGTAGTTGAGGAGTAAGCCGATTGTGATTGGAAGCGAGTGCAGTGTAGTAAGCTAATACCACGCAAGTGTTCTGAACTTTCTTGAGATATTGTAGTACTTGACAGTCTTGTTGATATTGCAAGTGCTTTGAAGTACTGTACCCTAAACCTTGATTCCAGTTATTGATCTTAAGCCGTAACCTGATTCTTTCTAGACCATTGATTGTTGTATACCCAAACATGAACCTCAAGTATACGATCCTACTCCACAAATACATACAAACTAAATATTAAACACTGAACCAGATTGCTTACACAATCAAATCTTTGTATTTTATGCTTTGAAAGACCAAATCCTTGAAACCCTGAAATATTGATTCCTTTGTTATCCAATTCTTTCATTACCCAGCATCCAAACTTTGAAATTACCTTATTGATCCTTATAAGGATTGAAACCCTTTCATTGTTAAACACTCATTGTTGTTAATGATTCTGGTTATTAATTATTATTGCTTATTCTGTTATTATGTTAGAATTGGATTGTTTTTATAAAATTGTGGACCAGATTCGTGGTCAGACCATATAATGGTCAAGTTAGGCCAATGTGTGCCTTGGATCCAGTAGTTAGAGCAGTGCTGTGTGCTTTGCTCGGGGTTAGTGCGTGACTGATCAGCAGCCTAACCTTGGTTTTTAACCTGAAAATATAATATCCAATTCTAAATTATAATCCATTGTTCACTTGATATCATAAACATGTTCACTTGGTGATCATTATTATCAGTTTTGTCATTGTGACTTGCTGAGCTAGTTAGCTCATTTGTGCGATATTATTTCTGTTCTTTTCCAGTTAAGAAGGAACCAGTTGGTACCGCGGATCCCCAGTCCAGCACGAGAGCTAGGGGTTAAGGTTGATCGAGCTAAGCTAGTAGGTTTCTTTTGGGATAATTTAAGTCTGTAAAAGTTTGTAATAATGTTTAATACTCAGTTTTGAGTTTGGAATAGTTGGGATTTGAACAGTATGTAATATAAGTAGATGTGTGGCTTGTGTGCATACTTCAACCTATTGCGATCCGTGGTAGTTGGTAAATAGGGTCACCGCATATTATTGTTATCTATATTATTACTATAAGCAGGTTATAAATAAGGCGTGTGTGTGTGTGGACCCCAAACTTCTGACCCGGCTTTGGAGGGCGCCACAAAAGTTAGAGGCCTGAAATGGATATTCAAGTTAAAAAAGGATGTTGAGGGAAGATTTGTGAAGCATAAAGCGAGATTAGTACCCAAAGGTTATATTCAAGAGCGTGTAGTTGATTTTGACGAAGTCTTTGCTCCTGTGACAAGGCCTGAAATGGTTCATTTTCTATTAGCTTTGGCTGCTAAGAACGAATTGGAAGTTCACCATCTCGATGTCCCAGAAACAAAGGTTTGTTACTTTATCGTCTTGTGAGGTAGAGTTTATGGCCGCAACTGCAACAGCTTGCCAGGCTATATGGATTCGTAATATTTTAAGTCAGATAACATCATACTACATTGGACCAGTTGTATTGTTTATCGATAATAAATCATCTATTGATTTGGCAAAGAATTATGTATTTCATAGAAGGAGAAAACACATACATATTAGGTATCACTTCATAGGGGAATGTATTGAGAGAGGAGACATTATTCTGGAGCATATGAGTAGTGTACATCTTAAACTTTGGTTATATGTTATTTTCAAATAATGAGTTGTCAACGTCTATTTTGTGTAGTGTTTGTTTTCAGGTCCGTTATTTTCGGAGTTTTAATTGAGTCAAGGCAGTTGAGTTAGTGTAGGTTGTAGGGAGGTGATCGTGTCCTGTTTTTTAGCATTATCAGTTTCGTAGTTTCCTTGTATTTCTTTTATATTGCCTCAATTTGCAGAAATAAGAAAATATGTTTTTCTGGCAAACTGTGTTTTGGTTTTCTTAGATTCATATCATTCAGTCATTATAAATATATTGACAATAAGTACCACACATGTTGTTTGAGCAGAACTTTCACTTTAGTTTCAAAATGAACTTTTATTTAAAGTTATTGTATATGTAAAAGATGAGCAAATTATAGCATATAAACTAAAAGCCCCAACAAGTCGAACCCATATATGTGCAATATATATTGCAACCCATATATTTTCTTTTTTTGTAATTTAAATCTTTCAAAAAAGATGGTTAAATTCAAAAAAATTGTTAACTAAATATCTAGATACAAAAAAGAGCAGAGAAGTACATTAATCGATCCACTGGTTAATATATTAAAAAAATACCTTATTATACTTTATTTCATATCATCGAATATGCTAGTAGTTAACATGAAACAGAACACTCAAACATACGAAAAAATAATCATTACACAATCACGTGAATTCATCACTAACACGGCGGAAAATTATTACGTTAAAGATGCTCGAAAGAAAGAATCCCATAAACCGAATGTGTGCCATATATTTACACGATTGACATTCTTTGCAACCGAATTTGCAGCAGCAGACACACTATTGACCAGAGAATAAACCATATAATTAGTAATTCTACTCTGATTATGTTTCATAATAAAATATAAAAATGGTGTGTCAAATTAATAAAGATTACATATCAAATTTTAATCAACACCTAAATATATTTTTTTGTAACATAATTAGATTCGGGAAAACAAGGGACGGGAATGGGAAGGTAAAGAAAGAGAATATGGAGCAGGAAAGAGAAAGAAGGGAGAGAGAGTGTGAGAGAGAGGGGGGAGGGAGATTACCAACAACGAATGCAACGGTCTAGGATCGAAGAAGTTAACAAACCCAATTAGGTAGAAGTGATGGGAAATAACAAGAAAAAATCTGTTACATGGCTATTTATGTATACATATTCAATCGTTAGTATTGACATACTTCATACCAGAAATATAAGTTAGGAAATTGCTCGGATAGATGAATGAGGTGTGATGGTTTCCGGGACCCAATGTTTCCATCGAGCGATGTTATAATGGACATAGTTTGATTTTGGGAAGAATAAACTAAAATTGGCCCGACCACTATTAAGTTTCGATTAGACTATTTTTTTAATAATTAAAAAATTTATTTTATGTCGGATTAGAGACAACCAACTTATATACAATCACATATATATCAAGTGCTAAAAATTGATGTATATGCTGAGTATTTGTAATGATCTTATACGATGGTGAACCAGTCCTGACGTAAAATGAGTTTTTATACATCGACCAATTTAGAAATGACGTGTATGTCACCCTTATACATTGGTTATTTACTGAACCGACATAAATGGTACTTTCAGAAGGTTAATATATGTCGCCTTTTTAAAAAACCCGATGTATGAAGTCTTATATATGTCAGATTCTTCTTTGTGTATCGTAAATTAGGCGACATAAAAGTTTGATTTTGTACTAGTGAATTTAATGTCTATGACTGGTTGTATGAATGAATATTCCTTGGAATTGCTTGGTATTTATTTCGGAAAATGCAATATTCAAGATGTGTATTTCAATTATTTTTTAGGCTGGAACTATATTACAGTAGGTACTAAATCTGTTGTAAATAATTAACCTTTTGTAAGATAAAAGATGTTGCTACAGGTGTATTTCCATAGGTAAATAACTAAGTCCATATGAAGCCCCACATATAGGTCCCCCATATGGGACCTACAGATAGGCCCCGCATGTGGGCCCCCTATGAGCCCCACAATTCTGAAAGAAATTTTAAGATCTTTTGTAACCCACTAAGTATGTTACTATATAGTCTAAAATATATTATTATTGAGATCTATTGTAATAGAGATTGGTATGTTGCAATAGAGTAGTTTTTATGTTGCTATAGATATCTATACTAACTAGCTACGAGTCAACATAGCTTTATTGTTGCCCTAGCCCTTTTCAGGTCTTTAGCAATGTTTTTTTGGTCCTATATATAGCGACACAGTTATGGGGTTGCTTAAAGCAATCTATGGTGTAGTGAACGGTCCACTTATTCAGAATAGATAAAAATGATCCAACTGTACATATGTTAAAATGGTTTCAAAAAAATGTTAAACCCAAAATTTCAAGAATTTTTAATCATTTGAACTTGATTACTTTAACAAATAAAGTCTAACTAAACTTAATTCTAAATTTCACCATACGCTCTTAGTAAAATTTTGTCATATCACTAAAATTTATAGATGGTAACATCTTTATGGTTGAATCATTCATAAATATTTTTTTAAAAAAAGTTGAAACATCAATATGGAACTAAATACCGGTTAAATTGACTACTAGAAAAAGGTCAATAGACATCAGTTCACTAATGTCTATTTTGTTCAAAACCGATGTCTTCGTGGGTGTAGACACTACACCATAATTGCGCATAGGCAACGGTTTTTATCTAGCGTTGCATGAAAAGCGTTGCATTATCTACAAAATTTTCATTTTATTGCAACATAGTGGAGGGTGTATGGAGTTTCCGGATAGTGCGTTTTGTGTTTTTGGTGTGATTTTTTTGAAGAATTCGGTGTCCTGGAATTACAACCCAAAGTTCTAGTGAACATCTGATGTTGGAAGAAGCGGTAGTTAGGAGCAATTCATACCAAGAAGGTCTATATCCCTCTCAACTTAGGGACACTGATGTATCAACCTCAGGTGGAAATACGTCATGTGCAAATGATGAAACAAGCATGAATGACTCATTAATGATGGTTGTCTGTTAACAAAGGGCTCCTGGTAAAGAGATAGTCTGCAACAAGAAAATTAAACAAATTCTGCATGACTTTCAATATAATTAATGAGATAAGGGATTCTTTGTTCAATTTCCAGAAGATGAAATTTCCAAAAGGATGCGGGTGAGCATCCCTTTCAATATAATTTCATAAGGTATATAATGTGTTTGCATGTATTAATGTAAGTGCAATAATATAGGTATGAGTTCCAAATGCAGTATGGATCCATTGGGTGGTCAGTTGGAGCAACTCTAGGGTATGCACAGGCTGCTTAGGATAAGCGAATAATTGCTTGTATTGGTGATGAAAGCTTTCAGGTATCTCATCACAAGTTATCTGTATTTTTCCAATAATGGACTATATATGGTGTTAACTGTTGGAAATCCCACCATTTTTACCAGAATCATTCCTTCTTTATTTCACATTAACAAATTCAATATCCCTTGCAGGTTACTGCTCAAGATGTGTCGACAATGTTGCGATGTGGTCAGAATCAAATCATTTTTCTGATAACGGTGGTTATACCATTGAAGTTGAGATCCATGATGAACCGCACAATGTAATCAAGAACTGGAACTACACTACACTGGTTGATGCGATTCACAATGGTGAAGGCAAATATTGGACGACTAAGTTCAGTCGAGAAAATCTAATACATAATGTATCATTTACTTACAAGTTATAACAGTGAAGCTTATTTTTAAAAAAAAGTATTGTTGACACTGGCATTTCTTGAATTGTTCAGGTCCGCTGTGAGGAAGATCTTGTTGAAGCAATAGAGACAACAATGGGAAAAAAAGATTGTCTTTGCTTCATTGAAGTGATTTGTCACGAAGATGATACAAGCAAAGAGCTGCTCGAGTGGGGATCTAGGGTCTCTGCTGCCCACAGGCGCCCACCGAACCGCAAGTAGATCTTTTGATGTTCCTGCTATCTGCTGGAGTAAGATTACATGCTGAACTTTATTTAGTGAATTATGAATCTTTTATTACGGAATTAATCATTTTGTTTAGTGTAACATTTTCAAGTTCAATTCAATTATGTTTTTCTGACTTTTTATACATATACATATGCGTCTTCATCTAATATCGAACTCCGGGACCTGCTGACTAAATTTGAGTTCCTCTTTGAGAAATTGGCACTATTAGACTTTGTTTCATTGGATTCCTCTTCTTTCTATAGTCTACACTGTCTCGATCTTCTGCTTCATCACTTTGTGTATGGTCTATACTCTATCTATTAACAACTTCTGCTTTATAAGTTAGCATTCTGAAGCTCTTTTTCAGAAGTAGTTTAGCAGTAGCAATTGTAGAGATGAGTTTTAGTTTTCAGGAGAAATTTCTAATTAAGTAGTTGGGCAATGTGTATCATGGTGGCAATGTGCTAAAGAGCTAGCTTGTACAGGGATGTTCAAAAATAATTCACAAAGTTGGTTATATAAATATTGGCTAAGAGTTGGCTCGAAATGTAATATATGTATCTTGCTATATTCTCTTTGAATACTCTTACCACTTTTATCTAGTTCTTTGCTATCCTCTGTTCCTGTCTGAAATCTTTAAAATTACTTATGTTAATCTTCTTTTCAAAAATCTTCTCAGCTTTACTTTTCAGTTTTTAGAACTAAAAGCCAAATTTCAAGTCAACTTTTATAATAGTAAAATATGGAATCCGAAAGGTGAAACATATATTTATTCTATTATCTATGTAAAAAAGTGATATGTGAATATTTAAGAGAGTTAAATTTGATACCTTCTAACCAGCTGTGACATGATAATAGTTTGTTGTGTTTCTTGTGGTCTTATCTCATCCTTTCTTTAATGAAATGTTTCAGTTTTTCTTATATATCTCCTAATCTCTTTTGGGCTATTAAGGATGACTTAGGAAGGATCCGAATTCAAAAGCCAGAGAAAGTCCCATTTTATGTCTCCGGAAAGAATATGGATAATCTCAATAATGACTGTGAAAGAGGAGCATGGTTGTCTTAGATTATGTGCTGAAATTATGTGCAAAGTAATTTTTTGGATAGAAGACTAACATGTCAGTATTTTATTTTTTTGGTTGCTTGTCTCGATCCTACAATTAAATGTATGTCCATGCATACTATTTATTTAATTTGTACCAGAATAAGGTGCAATGTTATCTCAGTATAGGTTTTCCTATAATGCCCTAAGCTGGAGCATGGTTTTTCTTATAAATTTTTGTTTTGTTTGACAGTATTCACTCGACTATCTGATTATTGTCTACTAAAATGGTTGCTTTCAGGAATTGCTAAAGATATTGGTTCGAACTCAACAATGAACCATAAATCTACATGGATGCCTTTCCCAATGATGTTTAAAGCCATCTCAAATACAAGCATTTTTGTCTCTGGATCACATCGACTAGCAGTTCTCTACCTGGCTGGAAACAAACACTATCTGCTTTACAACGTCAAAATGAGTTGAAAGGCTAGAGTTGAAATGAGTAGGTGACATTATTTAGAAAAGAAAAGAAAAAAAAATGCTCATTTGTTCTTTTGAAGTTAGAATTTGGTACTTTCATATTTTAGTAAGTTTTAAATTTCATTCGATGCTTGTTGTATTGATTGTCGGATGCCTTGTTTGGCAGGAATAATGTGAAAGCAGAATAACTATGTCAATTTTTTTAATTTTTTAAGTGTTGCATTTGACTCTATATGGTGTTGCATAAGACTAAAAATGATGTTACATATGAATAAAAATGGTGTTGCAAATGACTAAAATCAGTGTTGCATTACATATTGTGGGACCACTCTTGACGTGGCAAAAGTGGGGCCACTGCTGATTTGGCAAATGTGGGACCCCTTGCTGATGTGTCAAAGTAGGCCCACTGCTGATGTGAAAATATGACGTGTCACTTGCCACGTAGGACACAGTGGTGATGTGGTTTCATTTTATCCAAAACTAACTGTTGTTGTCATTGTACGCTTTTACTGTTGCAAAAGACGCATAATGCAACACTTGTATAGTAGGGGTTGCCTATGTGCACTTATGGCGTAGGAAGAGAAATGTATTTTCTTTTTCACATCGGTTGAAAACTGTTGTCAAAAGTCAGCCCACATATCAGCTGCTTGAAAACACTGTTGTGTAATATGTACATAGACATCAATTTTAGACGATGTCTCATTTATAGACATAAGCTATAAACTGATGTTTGATTAATTTAAAATTGATGTGTTCGTGGGTGTAGAGATTGAACTTTTTATATCTATTTTTTTAAAAAAGTTTATAATGTAAATAGATATTTTGGACATTATATACACTAATGTTAAATATTTACATGGTCTAACAATATACATACAAAAAAATGCTAAAACCAAAAACCAACACATGTTATCATATTTAAATACCTAAAACGCTAATTATCATTACAAAACAAATCCAAATACATTATTTATCATTACCAAAACAATCCAAAGAATTTTAGTATACAGCAAGAAAATCAAAAACATGATTTTCCAAAACTACTAAATTATCAAACCTATTGCAGCTAGTATATACCGAAATAGGGCACCATTTACTCATGATTTCCTTAATCCACCATCATGTGTTGATCTTACATTGGCTTCATCCTGCCAAATTTAGTAAAATAGTCATGTATGTATTGAGATAAAAGAATAATATACTGATTAAAAAAATTATGAAAGCTGTTATGAAGAGTTACTATTAGTCTAAATGGGTTGTCTAAAGTAGATTTTAAAGTAGATCCCGAAGAAGCAAGTTCTTCCTAGTGCAGCAGCTTTGCTAGCCCAAAACGCTTAAATAAAATGCTTCGTAGAGGAGATTAGAAAGAACTTTTAACCCGAATATGCACTTACACAACACAGTGACTATGAGGAAGCTTAAGTGTGGACCTGAATATCATCACCGGATAGGATATCCACTAGTTCAACTAAAAATAAGTTTAACACCTGAGTTTTTGAATCTGGTAAATATGGCACAAAGTAACAGCTCCCATAGGCATAAAACTTATAGCAAACATTAATCCAACACCCCTTTAGTATTGCAAATCATGACATCTAGGAATGTTGAAACTAGACATTTCAGAGCAAAATTTGGAGGGGCAGTAGCAAGCTACAGACTAATGTTTCAACGTGTATTTGGATATTTATGATGACTAAAGTAACGGGAAAAGATTAAAAGAACTGTTTCAAAGTAATGTCCTGCCCCTGCATAGTTTACTATTTAAAATATTCCCACTGAAGAATAATGCACAAGGCAAAATAACTTGCTGGAATATATGAACTAGTAGTAGGGGTTTGCAGGGTTCCTAAAATCCACAGGTGTGCCTTCAGTTGAACAGATCAAAAATCCAATTACACCACTGCACTGCCGTAAAGAAGTCATATTTAATAATAAAACCATGAAGAAATAAATATTCTGATTTGTATCAAACGATAAACCTATAGATGCTGCTTATTAACAGAGGAACTCATAAAAAAGAGTTGACTAGTACATGTTAAAAAGAAAAGCTAGCTAATATAACAAGGACTTAATGCAACCACATACTTTCTGCCATACTACAAAATACACCTCCAGGTCTCAGTGCAATTAAAAATGCCAAATGCCAAAAAATACAAGTTGGATTTTGACGCCACCTTTAAATCCTTTGCACCTCCCTCATCTACTTTGTCTCATTGTACAATAATTCTATGAACATGATTGAGATTTGACATACTATCAAAATTAATACTTCCCCAAAGGACACTAAGTTATTTTCCATAATCCATGGACTGCTTTAAATCCTAACTTTAGCACTTTAATTTTTTCTCTCATCAATACCATGAAACTTCCCCTCTTCCCTAATACATACTTCATTTTCTTATTGTCCTCTTATTTAACTACCAACTTATATGCTTTTTCCAATTAAACATCACATGCAGATTGCACATAGATCATAGTAAAAATGTATTAATTTACATGGAATATTTTATGAAAACATTTAAGTTCGAAAAAAAATGAACATGTTTATAGAACAATATGTTTATCATTGTTATGATAACAATGATATCTAAATATATATAGTGTACTTATTATATCTTCTGTCATTATTTATGCAACAAAGTATAAAAATAATATTATTAATCACAAATATGTAAATATATATGTGTTTAAAGTATTATTTATATTTATAGTAAATGTAAATTTATAAATATATAAGAAAATATATTAGAATAATCAGATTATAATCGGACTTTTTCGGGTTTTTAATCGGGTCGAGCCAGGCCGAAGCCCAGACTTTTAACCGGGCCGGACCTTGCCTAAAAATATAGGGCCCGTCGAGGCCCGAAGCCCGGGTCGGGCTTTGACCGGGCCGTGCTTCACCGGGCTTTGACCGGATCGGGCCGGGCCAGATTTTCGGGCTCGGGCTTTTTGTGCATCTCTACGTGCAGTTCTCACACAATCTTCAAATCTCCTAGTCCAAGATGATGGTTGCTCTGGTATACATTAGATCAAACAAATCATGCAAGCCCAAGGTTATATAAACTGCCTTGAAATCTTTTACTACAGCTGTGGGTAGTTCCTTGTGTTGGGCTATTCCCTTCTTCTCCTCTGGCTTGTTTTTTGTTTTATTTACTTGCTAATACAGCTTCTGAGTACTTGTGTCCTTCCGTCCAAAATCTGTCAAAAATTCTTAATCTTTCTCCAACTATAGCTGGTACTACTCGACTTCGATTGGGAAATGGTGCTCCTCATGTTATTGCTAGTATTGCCTCTTTTACGAGATCAGGTGTTGGTGATGTTGGCCTCAACGATGTGTTATCTAATGTAATTAACACATGTAATTATAGGCATTTAGCATTGTGATGCAAGTATATTCTGCTCAAGAGAAGTGGTGTATAAGAGTTTAAGATACTATCACGCATATTGAAAAAGTCCACCAAGTACATGACGTGTAAACACAAATTAATTAAGCTCGATACATTATTAGTGAGCAAGTGATTAATAAATAAACTAGTTGTGGTTTATCGAAAAGTTTAATGGTTCATAAACCTACAGGACTGAACACTTCAATACAAATAGGTCGCCACATAGCATCCTATGTATTAAATTTTCAACAAAAATGTGGCTGCTAAATAAACTTGGGCAACTGTAATAGAATTAAAAAAAGGTTCTACATTGTTATCCTATTCATTCAAATGTTAATTCACCAAGTACCTTACAGCTATAGTTTGAATCCCTTGGAAATTAAATCGTCCCTACAAGACACACTGAAAACATGTATCATTAGAACACAAAGCTTTAGTAAAATTATTTCACAGTAACTTTCTTGGTATAAAACAGTAGCAATCACTCTAAGAGCTTTTGAAACTCTAAGTGAAGCTTCATTCCACCAATGTGTAAGTGTCACATCCAGCCTAGACCACTTCCATCTTTCACCTTTATCTCCAATATCATAAAGGAGTAAAATACACAAAGTCGCACTACACCCCTTAAAAGATGAAGTATAATTTTAACCTTAACCCCTTCAAAATACATACTAGTAAAATACATTCATGTATCGTAATACAACCATGCTTAAACATTCAAAAAATATAATCAAAAAATACATGAAAAAATTAATTAAACGAAAAGTGTAATCGAAGACTTACAAAATCTGAGAAGGAGATGAGAAGCGGATACACGGAGATGAGAAACAAGATCTGAAAAATTCTTATAAATTAGGGCTCAATTAAAAAACAAAAAGAAAAAAGAAAAATAAATATGATAAATACTTACAAATCAGGGCTCTATTGGTTGACTCGATTGACTCGATTACAGCTTGATTAGGGCTTGATTCTGCTCGATTAGGGTTGTATGTAAAACATATTAAAACTCGATTGCTCGATTAAGGCTTGATTGATGGTAACATGGATGGAAACAGATAGGGAGTGATGTTAAGGGATGAGATAGAGAGAAGAGGGGGGGAGAGAGACAGAGATGTATGTCTGGTGAGAAGAGATAAAAAACGGCGAGGAAACAGAGAAAAAGAAATGGGGAAATATGTGGGAAACGGGGAAATATTTGGCAAAGTGCAAAAGAGGAGGAATTATTCCCGGCCTTCTATTTTTTTATTTTTTGAAATTTTAACATAGCCATCGGTTAGTTAAGGACCGATGCGAATACCAAACTTTCACAACCGTCCTTAAACGACTGATGTGAAAGTTAGTGTTTATCATCAGTTAAAACAAAACCGATGTGAAACATAGGGTTAAATTTTTGAAAAAAATACTATTAGTAATCCGTTATTAAAAATATTATGTAAAAACTTATCTTTAACATCGGGTTGAAAATAACTGATGTTAAACATAATTTTTACATCGGTTTTTTCTACCACTGATGTTAAAAGGGTGATGTCTATTGACTTTTCTCTAGTAGTGAAATGTACTTGTCACCACTGGTTGATTGTTAAAATAGAAACCAATTTATTTTATTTTTTCTGAAAATTTTATCATATCACTATTATATATAGATCTTGACATCTATACGGTTGGATCATTTATAAATATTTTTATGAAAATCGAAACATTCATAAATATTTTTATGAAAATTGAAACATCAATATGGGACTTAGCACTAGTCAATGGTATTAATCAAGCTCATATTTGAATGTTAAAAGGACAAAACAAATAAAATAATTTTGATGTGAAACTTTGGTTATACCACTAATATATATATGTATATATTTATATATATATACATATATATATTTATATCTATACGGTTGGATCAATGATAAATATTATTAAAAAATAAAATATCAATTGACTAAACACTAGTAAGCCGTACTAGTCAAACCCATTCTTGACTGTTAAAAACTGCAAATAAAATAAAATAATTTTGATCATAAATAATGGTTATATCACTCATATACATATATATATAGAGAAAGTTAAGTTATATGTTGTCCACTATTTTTTGAAAATCTTGCACATTGTATACATTTTACAAGTGTAACATTACAAAATATATTATTTTACAAATTACTTTAGTTTGTAGAACATAAATGGTCATGTTGCAGAACAAATATATTGTACTTGTAAATGTATCAGATTTGCATAATTTTATTGAAATAATGATATTTGTGAAACATGTTTGCAAGATAACATGTTAAAAAAAATATATTATATTACAAAATATAGATGGACTCCGAGGACTCCTCCATAGAACTTTAATCATATATATAAATATATAAATATATATATAAAAAATTGGAGGTCAAACCCCACGTTGACCAGTATATATATATATGTGAAAAAATAAAGGTAGAATAAGTAATCGATTTATCAATCATGGGACTTGGAAGGGTTTAATGAATTGATAAATTATTATTTCAAAACTTGATAGAAATTAAAAAATTGATCCAGAAAATAAATCGATTCAAGACTTTGAAATAAATTAGATGAACATAGAAATTTATGTCCATCAATAGGAAATAAAAAAATTTCCTGAAACAATAGGGATAGTCACGTTAGGAAATAAATTTATTGGGTCAATAAAATAAGGCATTTTAACCTGGTGTCTCGAACGAGGGAACACGTGTTTCGAGTTAATATAATCGCGAATAAAGCTCAAATAATAAACTTGTAAATTTTAAATTAAATCATGCACAACAATTACTAATTTCAAAATTAGGAAATAAAGGAGATAAAACTTGCAATATTTCCGTTTATTAGCTCACTGCCGAAGAAATCTCACATTTTCCTACTTAAATACTTCTCTGGTGGAGAAATTCTAAAAATAATAATCCACACAATATTTCAGTACAAAATAATTAATCCACGAATTATTATACTATTTTTATTTAATAGTTTAATAATTCATAAATATTGACTACTAGATCAATAATTACACTTTGAAAATTTATTACAAAAATTGAACAAACATTTCTGTTCATATTTTAATAAAATTTAATAATGTTCCTTTAGTGTATACTAATCATTTTCCATATTAAATGATTTAAAATTAATTCTAATTATTAATTTATATTTGTGCTTATAAAGTAGCTTTATTAAATAATATCTATCCTTTTCGATACCAAATCTTTGATTCACTTTGCAATTAAATTTTACTCTAATTTCGAATAATGCAATTAATTTATCGTAAAGTTAATATGATTTTCCGCTATTTACTACTCACTAAAAAATCTCAAATTAACCCACCAACACTCTTATGTCACATTGTAATATATTCTAGAATACCCTTTAAATACAATATGTATACATAAATTATGCAAACAACACCAATTTTAATAAAACAAAATACCGTTCCAATACATTCCAAAATATAACCTTTTACATTATTTTAAATCCTTGACAATATCTACTTTTTTATTAATTCTCAAATTACCACAATACCCTCATCTTCCCCAACCATCTTCTATGTCACCTCATTCCTCCCTAACCATTCATTCCGGCGAACCACCGACCAGAAAAAGCGTCGGAGACCACCCTCACTTCTTAATTCTCGGCCTCTCTTTCCTCTAATCTCACCCCGTCAAACCTCTTTCTCCCACCACACTCACTTTTCCTCTCCGACCACCCTCATCTCCCTCATTTAGCCGCAAACAACCATTAAAATGATCCTCAAATCGAACCCAATATTTTCCCATATTTTCCCCTTTGTTCACCCATCCATCGCAGCCACCCAACTTCGTTATATTGTGTGCGACGGGCGGAGGTCGTTATTTCCGTTTCGACCATTTCCAAAACACCAAAGACCCCTTAATCCGATCGCCGCATCATCTCGACCTCTTCCCATTACATTACGTAAAAAACACCCCACTTTTATGATTACAAACCCCAACTCATATTTTTCAATTTGGGTATTTTTTTAGGCACTCCCAATCTACTTCCCTACTCTTATCAATTTTTTTATGTACTCATATTATTAATAGTTTTATTTTTTAAACGATAATTAATTTTTACACTATCAAGTCAAAATCTCATTAAAATATATTTACCACAAACTAATAAAATACAAGATTATAAACTTAAACAATTAATTAACATTATAAAGTCACCAATTTGTTGAAATATCACCAATAAACTACATACTAGTGATTTTTACCGTTCTCTTTGAAGATCAACTTTGAAACCTCACTCGATCAACTCCAATCTCACCACACTAGTATTAGCTCTCTCTTCTATATAAGTATACATACGCTTTTTAATTTCTCTTATTAATTTTTTATTACATCCCATATATCAGTTTTTTTCATAATTAATTCACTATTTTTAAATCAACAAGTTATCCTTATTAATTATTTATCTTTTACTTATTAATCCAATAATACCCACTTCTTTTAAAATTTTAAAAAAATTTAATCAATTTACTGAATTACCAACATACCCCCCTTCTTCTTCTCTCTCCCTCGCCACCACCATTGCCATGGAGGCACCGGCGGCGGCTACCGCCCCGTGGTGGTTTCCAGTGTGTGGCGGAATTCAATTTTTATTCCTTCATTTTAATCCATATTTCCCAATCTATAATATATCCAAACCATTCGAAATCGCAACCCCGGAGTTGGTTTTCCGGCCAAACTCCGGTGAGTCTTTCCCTCTCACTGTTTCTCTATCTCTTTATCGGCACTCTTCCTCTCTCTTTCACTCTCTCTCTTTCTCTCATCTTTCTCTCCTCTTATTTATGTCCTCTTTCTCATCACCTCTTTCTCTCTCTCCTCTCTCGCCTTCGTCGATCACCACCACCACCGCCTCTGGTGGTGGCTCCGCCCCCTCCCACAACACATCACAAACACACGCCCAAATGTTTACTCCTTAATTCCCATCTAACAATCAATAATCAAAACCCTAACTTCATATTTTCACCCAATTCAATCAAACCCCAATTAAATCAATTACTATTCTATTTTTATTATTCTACATACACATATATGTATTTATGGATCTTGTTTGGACCTCTTTTTGTTGGACGAACTCCAAAGCCAAGTACCAATTCTCTCATCAATTGCTAATTACCAATAATCATGTTAACAAAATACTAAGATCCCATAATTAACAAAAAAAATAGTCATGATAATTACATATTCATGAGTTCCTAATTACATATTTAATTAACATAGCATCGATTAGGATTATTAATACAACTCAACAATCAAGTGATTTAATTACTACAAATAATACCTAAAATAAATAAATAAAACAAACAAAAATGAAATCAACGAGATTAGGATTACCTTTACAAGAACGAATGATCAAGATCTTATAGAATCTACTTCACCACCCAACACAATAGCTAACACTTCACTCACTTGCTTCCTCTCTTTTACCCGATCTACACTCTACTTATGATAGTTATACTACAATTTTTTTTTTTGAAATTTGATTATAAGAGAAGTGAAATGGGTATGGGGTCCCACATTTTTACACAAAAATTTAACTAGAGTTAACATTAATCTAATGGCTAACCATAGAGGTTAGTATTCTCTAGAACACCCTACATAAATCTATCTCATACATCAGTTTGTACCTGAGATATTGTAAAGAAGGCTTTGAGACAATGGCTTAATACCTTTTCCAGTTATGTGAATGTGCTAGGCATAATGGTTAGTATGTTAACCTATTGTACAAAGTTGGTAATCTAGCTTTAGTCAACAGTTATAACATTGTTATAGTGTTGTCCAATTACTTTGGCACAATGGTATTTTTGGAATGAAAACACAATTATCTGTTGTTGTAAACAAATTTCCATATCAAATTAACCAATTGTAACCACCACCTGTGGAAACTTAAAACTAATTCCAACACCAAACAATTTGTTCCAACAATCAATAATAAATAACCAAAAGATGCAACACTAGAATAAATCAGCCGAACTATTAAGCAATCCGTTAAAAGTATACCAACTACAAATATCTCAAAAACCTTCCATCAATCCATCAAAAGAAACTACTAGTTAATCCCAAAAGCCATCCATCAAAAGAACTACTAACCAATCGTACGAAATACTTAAATCTAGAAATAGATTTGAAACCAATCTAAAGCCCATTCAATCCACCGATAGATTGAGACAAAATCTATCATTCTACCAACCCGAATTTCACAAACGATTCATTAACTATTATAATTCAGAACAAAGTTCATATATAGTTTAATAAAAAGACCCCGACACTGCAACCTAGCTCGCGTGGCATTTCATGAAATATTTTGCAAATTCAATGTGAATCTCATTGATGTCATCAGTTGTATAAGCCAACACTACACCATAGATGGCCTATAGCAACAGCAAAAAAAATGTTACAATAGGCCCAAAAAAATGTTACCACAGCCAGCAAAAGACCTAAGGTAACATAAAAATTAAGTTGCTTTTTTTCGAGTTACCTTTGACCCCTAAGGTAACATTCTTTTGCCCTGTTGTAACCTTGAATTTTGTGTTACAATTGGCTCTTCAAAAGTAACATCAAAGTATGTCTATAGTATCACACTATACATGTTACCTTTGCACTTAGAATTTTCAAAAAAAAATGGGCCCCACATATTGGGCCCACATGTTGTCACCAAATCATTGTAACATTTTTTCCCTACTATAACAGTTATATAATAATTTGTATTATATTATATACTAATTTGTTTCTAATATTAAAAGTACCAAATGTAATATATTTCCTCAAAAAAATTGACATGATTTGTTTGTAAATTGAACATGCCATAAACTTATTTTTCATACAAGTCAACAAAATAAACAATTCAAACCACCAAACTTCAAATCAGTTTTCACAAACCCTCCACCAAATACTACTTCGGTTTACACACAATTCACCATCAACTCCACGTACTCCAAAAAACATTTACTTAGGTCTATAGTCTAGGATGACAAATAAACATCTGAAATTAATAAAACTTGATACTAGTATGCAAAAATGATATGTAAAAAGATCAACATCTGAAATCTAAAGGTCACCGCCTCTAGTAACTAGTAACTGGTGTGAGATTAAACCACAGTCGACAAAGCACACCTTCCTTGTATGCATTTAAGTTCTGGCTCCAGCCTACACTTGCTGTACTCAAAGGTCTCCTTGTAGTCATATAGTTTTCCCTTTCAAGTAGCATTGCTTCCAACTGCCATTACTGAATCAAGGGCATGTTAGAATTTTGACAAAGGCACATTTAGCAAATAAAATATACTTTTTTAATAAAATTAGGCATCTCTTCATCATTTAAACATCTATATACAATCTTAATAATGTAGAAGATTCCTCAGAAGATAAGGTTATGCAACAAGAACACTGAAAAATGAGATTTGTTTTCTACCTAGAATATAAGTTACCTCAATGTACTAGATTTTCAGGGTCTAATTCTTCCATGATCAATGCAGCGTATTCCTTTGCCCGCTCTTTTAGTTTGGACATCTTATTTGCTGATGCACTTAGCAGGATTAGCTGTTACGAAGAAAACAAATATTATAGTACATTGTAATTAATAATGTTGCTTCAACTGACTCCAGATATATCAACTAATGTAATGGCAATCACATAGAATATGGTTTAAAAAGGTAGGCACATGTTTATTGTCACACGAATACAATGCAAAAGCTAAATTTTCTTACTTCTTACTTGCCACTACACTTAGTTATTAATGGTTATTATAACCACGGAAGAAGAAAATATAGAGTTGATAGAGAAAGTACTTGAAAGTACTTGAAGCTTAGAGACATGGTAAGGCTTATCACAGGTTCATCACCTGCTACCAGCATAATAAACCTTTATTAATTTACCGAAAGTAAAATTTGAAAATTTTACTACTCAAAAATTTAATCTCAATATTAAAACACCTTCGCTATTTCATAGACAATACCAGTGTTATTATCTCAATCCACAAAACGCGAGAAATGACAAGCTATAGAAGTATAGAAGTATACTTACAATAGGTAAAAGGGCTTTGATATTTGCAGGAGGATTTATAGTCATTTCATGCAGACGTTGACCTGCCAGAAACTATAGTCAATATATCTATTCCAACACCAAAACAAATATATAAATAGTATTATTGGCATAAGAAATCAAACAATATTGAGGCAGCTGGATTATGGCCGTGCACTTGGTGCATTGCAGAAGAGGAGAGAAATTAAAAGTTTATATTGTTTTGGTTGCAGATACAATTACACGTTGCATTTTGTTGAAGCGATTTTCTGAAAAAAGAATTAGATACGCTCAGTCAGCAGAGGCGTTAAGCTTTTGGTACCGAGCTCCTAAGGTAGAGAAACGTAGTATAGAGCAATGAACCTGTAGCTAAAACTACATTTCCAAAGCAGAATCTCACTGGAAAAGTAACTAAAAGAGATATCTTACTGTGCATTTTTTTTACAAGCCAGTCAGCACGACCACCATTTAAAGTACTTGCAGAATGAGCATTTGATGCATTATTAGCCAAGAGGACAAAGCTACAAAGAAAAGATAAACGTTTAAACTACTAACACAAACACTAAAGTGACTGTTGACTCAATTATACACAAATTATATACTGTACTCTATTTCACTCCCTGATTTTCAACATTATAAGTTAGCAAACGTAGCTAAAATGTACTTCTCACAACTTTTCCTAATTTAAATAAGAAATTAAACAGTGAGCATTATATTTGAAATGCATAAAGAATAATCCTCAACAAGCTGTCCTTCTCATTTGTATACTAAAGTAACAAAAGAAGATACAAGAATACACTAAACATAACTAATAGCATCTGACATACGGATTGATGAAATGGAATACATTCTATCATGTTTTTCACTGCAGTCTGATATTTCCTTCACTTTCACCTATGCTCTTATGCACAAGTTTTCATCTTATTCCATCAATGCAACTAAACACAACTTAAATTCACCAACAATCCTCAACAGCGATCTACATCGATTCAATGGCAATTAACCGGAACCAACATCAAAAACCTCAAAATCAACACACTAACAGATACAACTCTATTAAATAACCCAGATACAAACTGTGACCATATCAAGTAAGGCTAATACGTCTCTGAGATCAAAGTACCTGGAAAACAACTAAAGTCGTACCTCATGCCCCGATCAAACGGAAGACGAATAAACAACATTAAAACCTAAACACCCGTGATTTCAAAAAGAAGACAACGCCCTGGCCATGTCTCTTCCTCCGTAGGGGTCAACGCAGCCTCGGGACGTAGTTAGTGGCATATTAGGTGTCTCAGTTCCTAAATAATTATTCCTTGAACCTAGTACAAAGGAATCATTCCAACTTCATAGTAGCATTTTTAAAAGATCCATAAAAAAATCCACAAAAGATGATAAAACAAATTATTCATTTGATAGTAACTAAACTAGAGGGAGAGAGAGAGAGAGAGAGGAGTAGTACATACATACACACACAAAATTGAAGCGAAGTAGTAACTTAAGGTAGAATAACATGCTAAACCCAAGTTGATTCGACCCCAAAATTAGCACTGAAACAAAGAGAAAAAACCAAATTAGCTTTGGAACAAAGAGAATTAAACAAAAAAGAACAAAAAAATAAAAAACCCCAATTCGAATATATACCCTAGTTTCGTATGAAGCTTGAATCGGTTCAAGCAATCCTCATCTCCATCGATCTGTAAAAGTTTAGCTCTAAATTGAAAGTATAGCTTTAATTTACTATTCAATTGAAAGTAAAGCTGAGAGAGAGGGTGAGAGTTGCGAGCAGAGAGAAAGAGAGCGACTGAGAGATATATATCTAGAGAAGATGGGTGGAGTTATGTTTTGATTGAGTGAATTTTGACTTGATTAAAATATTAATCCGCTGGTCTAAAATTGCCCGGTTATCTAAAATTCAAATTACCGCTTGTCCAAATATTTTGAGCCTGTTTTAGCCGCCTGATTGACAACCCAACGAAATAGTTAATAGTATTTCTAAATTTACTTTATTTTTATTTTTTAAATAAACTTATAATAACAAATAGTGTTAAAAAATTTATTAATAAAAAATATCAGTTACTTATATAGTTTATAAACTTAAAAAACGATTTTATTTTATCAAAATTTGCTAATTTTAATATTTTTGTTGATTATATTATCAAAATTAATTAATTTTGAAGTCAAATAATTAAATTTATTTTGTTTTTTGTAAAATTTTACTTTTTCTCTATTAATACTCTATTCTAACATAAGTTTCCTAATGTTACCATACATAACACTTTATATCTATAGTAACATGTTATAAAAGCTATGATAACATCAAAAGTACTAGGTTGCGGTAGGCTAAGATGAGCATAGCTAATGTAACATAAATTTGTAACACGCGTGATCAAATCATTGCGATAGACCATCTATGGCGTAGTGCAAGTTTGGCCTGCGCATCCACTGAAAAAAGAAAAGTACGCGTTACACAAGGCATAAGGGTAAGAGTATTAAGTCAATTAAAAAAATCAAAATGATAATCTCACCTTGGCAGCAAACTCAAGTTTTTTGTCCTCAATGATCTCCTTCATGTAACGCATCACGAACAAGCCACATTCCTTGGTTCCTGCCTGGACTGGAACTCCCTCTGATAATAAATAATTTTTTTCATACAATTTCATTATATTACATACATAATATATGATGAGAATTGATTATTACCGCCATGTTCTCCCATAAAGTTTTCTTCTTTGCAAGCTTGTTCAGATTTTCTTTATAAAATTTAATGGCACTGCAACCAGAATTGCGACAATAAAACAATCAAATCACTACAAACTGTGCATGATATGTCAAGGTTGACCACTTAATACACAAATTTTGAACTTAAACTTACTTGTGTACGACTTCCGCCCACTCTCCATTAGCAATGCGACGTTTAAGAGGGTCCATGTAGTAAACAATCTCTGCCTCAGGATTGGCAACAATCAAAGTCAAGTGATTCCTACCCAAATATTAACGATTAATGATTCAGCAAGTGATTTAATTAAAATATAAGATATTAATACACACCGCCTTACCAAATAGCATAAACAAAATCATATTAATGTTTATATAAAATGCACCCGAATGCACCTAAATTCAACAATTAAAACCTAACTTACTGTAAAATTCAACCTAAAAGTTGCAAGAAATATTTTCAATTTTAAGCTCAGTAATTATAATTAAAATGTTTACTGAAAAATAGAAAAGGCAATGACTCACCAAGTTTGAAGTTAAAGGATAATTTACTAATTCACACCGCTTTACCAACTAAAATTGCATAAACAATATCATAATAAAATTTATATAAAATCCAGCAAAAAACACCTAAATTCAGCAAGCCATTAAACTGTTTAAAGTTGCAAAAATTATAACCATATTTAACTTCACTATTTTAACCCTTGTCTTAAAAAGTAGAAACATCAACGACTTAGCAAGATTGAAATTAAAGTGTAATTTACTAATTGACACCGCCTTACCAACTCAAATAGCATAAACATCATCATATTAAAATTTATATGAAATCCACCAAAAAACACCTAAATTGAGCAAGTCATAAAAATTTTCAAAATTGCAAGATCAATAAACATATTTAACCTTACTATTTGAACTCTTGTCTCACGACAAATCAACTAAAAAGAGCAAGACATATGATCGTGTATAAAACTAAAAATTATCTGACATTGTCCGAAAAGTTCGCTATAGTATTAAAACTTACACATCATTGTAAGGCATGAGAAAGTACTGACCATTCTTCGCATCCTTAAATTATGCAGCGAGTGCACGTGATCTCCGTAGTGCAGTGCCACATCCGATGGCACCAATGATCCTGGGATCTACAAACCTTATCATGTTGGTCATCTTCTATTTTTGACATGCTCATTTAAGGAGCTACATATAAAATTTACAGTAGTTAGTAAATATTGTGAGTTTAATCACGGGACTATATATGAAAAAAAAAATTAATGAAAAAACTTACTGAATAAAGAGGCACATGACAGACCCCGACATTTCACCTCCAGTGCAAAGTGCATAAATATCTGATAAGTAGATGACATGCTTCTTTGTAGAGTCAAATGCTTCTTTGCATAGCATAAAAGAAACCGTCTCTCCATGAGCCAAGGCAACCTTTGCCCATATCCACAAACGATTGAGTGCAGATGGGTAATTTGCACCCATCTCAATAGTAAGCTCTGGTTCAACATGTTTAAGTACTTTATATGTCTTCTTTGTTTTCTTGATCTTGGATTTCTGCAGAAAAGGCACGTGAAAAATATTAGGAAAAAACATACTAAAAAAATCATACTGATAAAACAATATTCTCACCTTTGGAGCCACCAAAACATTGGAAGCGGTATTTGTTCCTGTCACTATCAAATTTCTCGGCCATGCGATAAAAGTTCCTATAGCTTGTTCCACAGTTAGAATTTCATCACCGATATGAAAGGGAATCCTAGCATCACCTTGAATGACTTCAGTGATTGAGACTCTTGCATTCTCTTCTCCTAGTCGTACACCATGGATTGTCTGCTCTCCTCCATCGAGATTGATTACTTCATCAATCGTCGCACAAGCAACAATGTTTTTGAGCGATCCAATATCCAATTTGCAAGCACAAGTATCCGGAGCATTCACTTTCATTTCCTCAGAAGTCTTCTTCTCAACAACAGTATTACATATTTCATCCTCACGAGCTGGCTTCCCAGCCTCCTTAAGTTCCTCCCCAAAATCAACAAATAAATTATCAATCATTTTGATTTTCTGAATACCTCCCTCCTCTTGAAGTGGAAATAACTTCCTTGCAGTTCAAGGTGTATCCTTATTCTTGACACCAATATCCACAGCAACCCCGCCGTCAGAGTGACAGCTTGCTTATTGAGAAGTGTGTTTTGGAGTAGCATCTTTCTCTACGGGCTTCTTCAATATC